>NC_071572.1:29137532-29227532 GCF_024509145.1 Vidua macroura
TTTCTCAGCTTGCTTGCTGACTTCTTGTTGTTGTTGTTTTAAAACCTCTTTACATCAGCTGACTTTGAGTACTTGTCAGGGTCATGATCTACCTATGTCATATTTTATTTTATAACTAAGAGAGACTATTTTTTTCTCTTCTTCTGGGGCATATATTCATTGTGGAATAATTCAGTTCATGACAATATTACCTTCATCATTTCTTTGACATTTCCATCTGCATTTGGGAGGCATCCAAGTGTTCATGCCAGTTGTGTTCATTGCACAAGAATTTTGGCATCAAAACCACTGATGACACTTTTTTTTTAAGAAAAAAAAAAGCTAAAAAAACAAAACCTAACCAGTTTGTCAGTAGGCTTCCTTCTTCTTATTTTCAGTTCTGGCTGTCAACCCATAATATCATCAAAGTAGCTAGGTCTGTTGAGGATTGAGTAGAGAGAGAAAGAAGTCAAGAAGCTTCAGAGGAATAAAAAAAAACAGTGGGCAAAGCTGCCCAGTCCAAAAGACCGGGCTGGAAGTTTAGAGAAGAGGGAGCTAATTATATTCCTAAAAAGAAGAAAGGAGGTATGGGTTACAGCCTGGGAGATGGGGCACTTCCCTTGCCTTGCCTTTATAATCTGAAGTCTGTGGGGACAGCACAGGAGCAGAGTTGTATTCCAAGTTACTGCATTTTTTAAATATTTGTAAATGCCCTTTGCTGAGGTTTCTGACTCTAGGCACTTCTGTTTGGCTGCCAACAGAGATAGCTGACTACAAGGATTATACAATATTTAAAGCTGTATTGCCAAATTCCCTTTCACCACTTTCTCTTTTCCTTCTGAAATGAAGTGTACAAAAATTACAGCTGTGTTGCCAAACTATGCTGCAGCGCTTCACAAGAAATAATACATATTTTCCATTCAAATAACATCCTACAGCTTTTATAAGAGTATCTGGAACAATATCTCCATTTTCTTCTGCGGGTGCATTGACAGTCTTTCTTGCTCAGTAGTAGCTCAGCATCTTCATTCTTAAGATGGGCATTTTCTTCATAGTGCTTTGTGGTGTCCCTGATGCTCATTTGCTTTGTCCTGTGTTAGGTCACTGACACAGGAAGGAGATATTTTGAATTAAAAAATGCATCATGCAGAGACTCAGGGTAAAATTTTACTTGCACATTCTAATCATGCAGTAAATGTCAGTTAATCAAAGTAAAGGTAGAGTTTCATGAAAAATCACCAGATTCATGAATTATGATGGATGTAATAAAATATTTTAGGATTCTGAGATTCCTGAGAGGCTGTTCATCTAAAAAATGTAGAATATAGAGACCTGTATGTGAGCTAGACTATTTCATTGGTCTGCCACTGATCAAGACTCTGATCCAGCACAGTTAATCTGATTTTGCAATTTATTTATGAGTTCAGTCAGCTTTATGTTGTCCTGAAAGTGTTTATTTCTTTGTTTTCAACAGAACAGCATCTGTGAAAATTACTTCTTAGATGGCCTTTCACATTGTAGAAGACTGGGTTTAGATGGCTTAGTGCTCTTCTAATTGGTCTGAATCTTTGTTAAGAAATGTAAGGCTCTATTTCTTAAAATTAGCAAATTTTCTGAATAGGACATGTATTTATTTTTTCTCAGTACCTCAGTATTATCCAGGATTTATCAAGAATCTCCATATTACATTTTCTTAGAACAGCTGAATTTTTCCAACTTTTAATTCGGAAGTAATTTTTCCTATTTGTTCTGAGGTTCTAAATCAGACTCCATTTTAAGGCTCATCCTTTTCACTTGTAAAAACATGCAAATGACACTTCTCAATTGTTTTCTGAACTGAACAGTTTTAACGATGTTACAGCATACTCCTTGGGCATTTCTGTAAACTAATGAATCTGAAATTCTCTTGAATCATCTTTCTAATGTGGATGTTGTTTAAATTTAAAAGAAAAAGGAAAAAAAGGAGAAAATTAAAAAAAAAAAAAAAAAGAAAAAAGTAGAAAAAAGGAGAAAGGGACATCTGCATGTGCTGAATCTCTTGAAGAATAAAGAATCATTTGCCTTGTAGGACAGTAAAAGCAGAACTTTCAGATGCCTTCTGCATTTTTCTGTCTACCTGAACCCATTTGCTTCCTGCAGACTGTTGCATCATGTTCTTATTCCAGCTCTTGAATGGCTCTGGGATGTCTTTTGAAGAAGCATTTGTATGGTATATTTTGATGTTGAAATTGGCCTCAAACAATGTTTATTTCTGGATCCTCTCACTTTGCATACAACATGCTCACGAGTCCCGTTCTTAATCACTTACTCTTTCTTCAAAATGACAAGAGATTGCTAATTTTCTTAAGTTTTTCATTTACTTTTCTATGTTCCATTTTCACTTCAGAACTATGAGCAGAAGACAGATGTAGAATGACCAGTGTAAGAATGCACATTTTCATAAAAATATCAACTATCACATCAAAAGGTTTGTCTTCTGGAGTAAAAAGGCTTGTTTTGACAGGCAACAACTTACGGGTTTCAGTTCCCATTACACTAAATACTTTTTGAAGCTTTTCTGATCAACATTAGTTATTACATACTGTGCCAGCCTTTTGACACAGGCAATCCACTACTCAACTGAGTTATCCTTCATTCTTCAAAAGACAGAGAATATTTTTTTCCCCCAAAACTATATGGTTTTTAAAGTCCCAGTGCTGCATCCTTCCATTTTCATAGCATTATACTTTTGGTTTGGGACCTGTACTGACCCTGAAGAGCATGAGTAACACTATTCCTTCTGGAATCCAAGTATCCACATTTATTAAGTATATTCAAGTACACTGACTATATTTAGTTGGGACTTTACTAGACAGCAGATTTTTATGTATGGCAATCAATTAAAAAATCTGAAGTTAAGTTATTGATGCCCCAATTACTTCTTGTAGTATTGTTAGTTGCTGATGTCAGGCTAAAGAGAATACCTTATCCTTTGACATTTAGATTAATTTAAATAAAACATCCTGGTACAAAACTGTCACTTAACATGACCAAATATCATTCAAATAAATTCCATCTGACCAGATCTCTAAGGCCTTGGAAGAAATAGACATCAACTATATTGATATATTTGGGCTTTCACTTTTGTTTGCATGTGTGTGCATTTTTGTTTGTGCCTATGTTTCATCCCCCTGCAATTTTGGTTCAGTGGTTCTTCTAGTGCAAGCTGATTCCCCAGGACCTCACTGCAGCTGGAGAGAAAATTATCTTTGGGAGGAATTACTAATGGATTAGGTGAAAGGGAACGGCAAGCACATGCCCATACTAACAAGTCGTCATCAAAGAAAAGCAGCATTGTTCTTCTGTTTAACACAGGAGGACAGCAATTCAATCTAGTGTTTGTGCAAGGCAAAGAATAGAGGATATACATATCTGGGAGCATAGGTAGGAGCTGCAATAGAGAAGAGTGCAATGGAAGCAGAGGACATCTGTGGAATGGGAGGTGGTATCAAAGACAGACAACTTACTGAGTGTTTCTGGTGTCATTTCACCATTTTTTGTTCCTGAGTAGCTCACATTTTATTCAGGTATTTGGTTGAGAGTGCTATGTGTAAGACAGTATGCTTTCAAGCTGCCTGTGAATTAGTGCAACACAGTAGAGAGGAACATACCTAAAGGAAACAAAATAAAGCAGAATTCATCTTGTAATCTATATGCTAAAGGCAAAGGGAGCCACAAAGGCAACATTGTGTCACTGCTACCTGTTTCAATAGAAGGTGAGGCGTTAGAAACTAATAAATATGCTGATATAAAATGAAGTGAGCATACAGGAAAAGCCTATCTTCTAATGACAGAAGTGTGCTAGGGATTTCTAGAATCCCTATATCATCCCTATATCTGAGAACAATAGCATTTACCAGTTTTTACCATTGTCATAAGCACACATTTGATGGCACTTAGAGGCTGCAGAACACAGAATAATGTTTGTCTAATGTAAAAGATGTTTCTAATCTCCATTTGATGCAACTACATACACCCAGAGAAGCCATAGACGCTTGAGAAGCATAGGCTGGCAAAAAAAAAAAAAAAAAAAAAAAAATAAAAAAAAAAAAAAAAAAAAAAAAAAATTGGAGTTTTGTACATATAAGAAAAGCTCAGAAAACTCTAGCCAGCAACCCTTTCTTCCCAGGAAAAATTTAACAGACTGACTCAGTGTCAGGGTACCACATATTACAAAGCCTATAAAGCTGTTTTGTGTCTCCTGGCATGAGTTCCAGGAAAAAAAGTCCATAACCATTTGAGCAAAAAGTAGCCTGATGATGTGTTGAAAATACAAAGGTTTGGCCTTATTGTTCTTGTGCATATCAATTTCAGCACATTAAAAGCAGTTCAGCACTATTTGAAATTGATTAACTTCTTCATCATGCACTACAGACAGATGCACTTACAGACATGTGAGATTTCTAGCTGTCTCCTGTTTGTATAGATATATCTCACCTACAGACAAGTGATAAACGTACTTACCTGAAACTGAAGGGACACACAGGGATTTTAACCACAATGCTGAAGTCAAAAAACAATTATTTTTGCAGTCCTAAGCTCATGAAGTAATCTGAAAGATCAAGAGAAATGTTAAATACTATTTTAATACTAAAGCAATTCATATTCCCCAGAAAGTCAACTTAAGCATATACAAGAGCCTGACTAGAAGTGATGAAATATGGAGCAGGAAATGGAACCAGAAACTCTTCCTCATCTACTGGTCACTGCAGTAACATGTTCTATGAATAGTGGGTTCTGAGTGAAGGAACAGAAACATTAACCATTTCAACTGGTTTTATACACAGAGGTCATTGTCTTAGGAGTTGTACAAAAAACAAAACAGGTGGTGTCTGTTGCCTTTGTTCCTTCACCACAGTGTCTACCTATTCAACTCCATTTTATACATGTGTGTGCATGGAGATATAAGTTAACTTATACTTATGTGCGTCTGTAGTCATATGGGAACAATAGCATAGTACAGCTGAAGCCCACAAACAAAAGGGGACCACAAGGCAATGATACAGATATGGCAAAAGAGATAAGCATATTAAGATGTATCACACCAGTTCTCTGGCTGTTGATGGTTTTTTGGATGGTCACCTAAACATAAAGATCGTAATTATGGTGATCTCATATAGAGTGTACTGTAGTAATCCACATCTGAAAGAAGACTGTATGTTTCTTGCCCAGCAAGAAAGTAACGCCATCCCTAGTACAAAAAGATGAGGTGACCTGTCCATATAGAACATACAAAAATATGGCTGATATTAACATAGGGGCTTGTCTACTGCATTTCTTCAAATGTCTTTCCACTTCAATCCTGTTTAAAAAAATGCAAGCCACTTACCTATCTATTGCTTTGTATCTGCTGTCAATCATCACTCTGCTTACAGAGATTTTGAAATGGATGCATAAGAGAAGCTTATGTGTCATAATTTGACTCTGTCACATAATAGGGCAAAAGAGGTATGTGCTATCAAGGATGGGGAATTTTTCTGTGTGCTGTGTTGCACACTGCATTAATTCAAGTAATTGAATTTTCAGACTTTTCTTGTGCTAACAGAGAAATGTGAAAACACGCTGCCTAATGAAGAGAAAGACTGCATACATTTTAGCAATTCAGGCTATTACAATTCATATCAAATTTACTTCAAATTTTAAAGTTGAAACATTTTAAGCAATTGAAAATATTTAAAGCATTTTCAAAATAAAACCAACTTCAATAATATGAGCAAAGTTAATAGGAGTTCCTAGGTTTCAATGTTTTTGTCATACCACAGCAAACAATTCAAGGTAAATGAATGACCTAGATAACTAAATCAGTGCTAGTCATCATTAAAAAGGAAAGAACAAAGAATTGCAAGCTGAAGTGAGAGTGAGAGTGAAACAAAGGAAAGAAAGAGAAAATTACTTTTGAAAAAAAAATGCCAATAAAATGTGGTATTGTGTGGATTTGATGCATTCTATTTTTTTCTCAGTGTTTTATCTTTTTTTTATCTGGTTTATCAGTGCATGAGTCACTTTCCTCAAACCTTTGTTTTCAAATGTTCTTAACTTTATCTTGCTTTTGTCTTGAAATTGGACTGCTACTATTTCACATGACAAAGTTTCTGTTTATGTGATAGTCTATTACTTGGCTGTGGGCAATTTTTGTCCTTCTAATTTAAAAATACTATTTTCCTTCTACCCTCACCATCCTGAGGCATTTGGTCTAGCTGTGTGGTTAAAGTTGTCATTCGCTCCTGAATCAAAAGATCAAAAGTACTTCCTGAACTGACTTTATGGGCCAAACAGAAAAGATGACAGTAAGGAAAGCATCAGTCAAATATAACATTTGTGTCTATGGCTGTCATAAGAAAATATCTTTATATAACTAGAAAAAAAATAGGTACTTTGCTAGAGTTGGCTGAATAATTCATTGTGAATAAATTATCCAGCAGATGTACTCCCCACACACTGCTTTTTGTTTGTTTGTGAATGGTTTGTGAACAGACCTTTTCTTCTGCTAATGTATTCCTTATTTGGAAATGTTCACCAGAGTCTGTGCAAATCAAAGATGCTTCCTGAAAGGTATTTTGTAGTAATGTTACCCTTCTGGGTCAGTCACATGGTTCATCTGAGTCAGTGTTTCATCTGTGGTGTCCATAAGAATGCTAGAGTATAAGGAAATAACATGAATTTCTCATTGAGATTCTTCTCTTAGTAAACCAGTGATTTTCAAACTTCCATGAGGGAGATTGCATCAAGGTTTCTTAGCATAAGTGTTTGTATATTCATTTGCCATGAATGTGCCAAGTTACTTTTTGGCTCACTGTGGCTAGGATTTTTCCTGTTTAATTTCACCACCAGTAATCAGACATTCTTTTCCTGTTAAATTTGGTGCTTGGTCCATTTTTTCTGTTGTGGCAGTCATACATGTTCATAGCTTTCATGATGGTCACTGTCATGTAATCATAGAAAACCAGGCCACTCATCCTATCTTTTTTTCTCTTTCTGAAATTTTTCATATACCTCAGCCATCATCCTTTCAGTTTTCCTTAATTCAAACAGCTTGAATCTTTCATTTGTTTTTCAGTGGTCCTCTTTGTAGATTTCTTATCTTTCTTTCTTTATTCCGTATTCTCTCTCAGATGTGGTTCAGCAAGAATGCTGACCAGAGCTGGACAGACTACTCCAGCTGAGGCTCTACAAAGCTGAAAGATTTGCTCATTTTTTTGCAAGCTATATTCCACTTACACATCTCAGCATGATGTTTGCCATCTTCAGAACAGCATGATATCCTTGGTCATGTTCAGACCATAGTCTAGTTAATTCTTTGGATCTCTTTCCAAAAACTGCTATCTAGCCAGCTGTTTCCCATCCTCTGTAAAGTTGATTATTCTTACCTGTTTTTAATACCCCACACTTGTCCCTGTTAGATTCAGACCAGTTTTCCAAGACCTTTTCTCTAATTAATGACCATGCCTTCTATGCTACTCTGGTGCGACCCCACCTGAGTACTGCATCCAGCTCTGGAACTCCCAACATAAGGGAGGATAAGAAGGATGTGGGTCTGCTGGAGCAGATCCAGAGGATGGCCACAAAGATGACCAGAGGGCTGAGCTCTTCTCCTAAGAAGACAGACTGAGGGAGCTGGGGCTGTTCAGCCTGGGGAAGAGAAAGTTTCAGGGAGACCATATAACACCTCCCAGTACCTAAAGACGTCCTAAAGGAAAGCTGGAGAAGAACTTTTTAGAGAGGCATATAGTGACAGGACATAGGAGAATAGCTTTAAACTGAAAAGGGTAAGTGTAGATTAGACATTAGGAATAAATTCTTCCCTGAGCAGCTGTGGAAGCTGCATCCCCTGGAAGCATTCAAGGCTGGTTTGGGTGGGGCTTTGAACAACCCAGTGTGGGGGAAGTGGCCCTGCCCATGGAAAGAGAGCTGGAACTAAATTGTCTTTAAGCCCCCTTCCAACACAAACTGTTCTGTGATTCTATGATTCTAGATTCTAGGTCTGACTCTTATCTATTTCAAACATTCTCATCTTCATTTCCCATGCAGATTTAAGAATCTGTTGTGCCTTGTTTGCTCCATTGCTTTTGTTGGGGGATTTTATTATTTTATTGGCTCTCTGTTCTGTCACACATTGCATATTATACATATATATAACATATACATACTATCATTATTAATGGATATTGAAAGAGTTCATAATCTGGACAGACCCTTTATAGAAATCTTTATGTTTTCTGCTTGTGCCTCCTTTCCAAGAAAAAAAGTCATAGCATATTTATTCTCCTCTTAAATCCACGCTCAAGTGAAAGCATTGAAAGAAAAAATGGATTTAGTATTTTTTCATATGGAAGCAATGATCTTTGTTCAACTTCTTTGATGCATTTTCAGCTCTACAGGATCACTTTTCTGAGGAGTATATTGTAAAGAACACTGTAGATATGCTTGTGTAATCCAGCATCCTGTTTAATACTGAATCTTTTTTTCCTAAAAAGTCCTAACATATATTAATATTTGAGTATTATACCATGCAATACTGATGTTCTTAGAGAACTATCACAATGACTCTTGCTTAATAATAATGTATTTGTATAATTTACATTTAGCAGCTAAGTCACTGGATGCTGTTTGCTGCACTACCTATTGTTATCCTTGAATCTCGTTGATCAGTCCAGATCCAAGCTGCAGCAAGAGACAGCTGCACAGCTCAGATAGCTTTCTCTGAGCTTAAACTGTAAAAAATTGTGCTTCTAGTGCTGAAATTCTCAGTAAAACCTCTCTCGAGATATTCCTATCTCTTTCTCATATACTCAGTCACAATTTATTACAATTAAATTATTGTTTTTAAGAAATGAAAATTTTAAAAATTAGTATTACGTAGCAAAAAAAAGATAACAGTGAAGTTAGTTTCCTGATATAAGAAAATATCAATACTTCTAAAAACAGGAAACCACCGTCAAGTTCAGTCAATCACTTCAAGCAGACTAAATGTGCATTTAGAATTAGATTTATTTATTTATGTATTTGTTTTACCTTTTGACAACTTTTTTTTGGTTCTCCTCTGGAAGGTTTCAAGCCGAGTAGTGACTGTCATGTGTGGGAAACACAAATACATACTGTATACATAATATCCTATATGCAGCAATCAGTGTACTTTTGAAATCTAAGGCTAACTAGTAATGGAGTAAAATTAGAAAGGATTACAACAGTGGTGAAGGGAAAACTCCACTGCTGTCCAAGAGCTGATCATAAGCTACTACATTCTGGACAAACTGGGACATATAACTGAACTCCTAAAATTAGCGCAATGTTTATGAGTATTTTGTTAAGTTTGACCTTATTATTGAAGAATATTCATGGTAAGCAATTACCATCTATTAAAAAAAGAAGCACAAAAATTTGTTGAATTATGTGAAAAATATTACCCCTTTAAATTAGCTTTTCCAAACCAATGGAATACTTTCACCTTTTTTCATCTTCTCTAATTTTCTTTAATAACCTTTGTAGTAAATTTTCAGAGTAACTGAAAGTATATTTGATTTGTTTATTCAAGCAAATAGTGGGCTTACACTGCTGGTACAAATGTGCAATGTCTTGCTAAAAGAAGTTCTTACACTTTTTTATCTTTCTATTGGTGCCTTCTGCTTTTCTATGTCAAACTTTTATGAAGTGTGTCTGAGGAAACCAGTGACCTTGGTTATATTCAGGGTAAGTTAATGTCAAAATGTTAATTCCCTAGTTTGTTTTCCATTTTCCAAAGTCCCTTCCTCTAAGTATTTTCTCAGCCGGGAAATACCTTTAAATATGACATCCCAAAGGATATAACAACACTAATCTGACTCTTTCAGTGTCTATGTTAGTAATTTCATCATGTTATTTCTTCAAGAGAGAAATAGCGGTACTACCAGCCATAATACCATATTAACTGGCTCCACTAAAATATATAATCTCCTATTCTTGAATATTTTTTGGCCATGACCAACACAATGATTGGCAGAATATGATTAAAGGATCATTTATCTGTCAGGCCTCTGCTGTCATCAGGCCTTTCACACTGGTATCTTCTATATTTGTCAGCATAGATACTGTATCTCATCTAACTAATTCACTTCTAGTTGCTTCAATGAATATGGAAGAGAAAATTAGTATATTCCGCATTGAATGGCAGTTTTTCAAATGGCCTGTAAGTGTGATGTTCATCTGACTAAGCACAGTTGTTTTACCATGGAACTATCTACATTCTAACTAATAATCTTTGTCTTTACACTTAGAGGACAGTAATTCTTGGGACCTGGTATAATTAGCCTAAAGTTGTGAATATGAATATCTCTAAGCAAATTTTTGTGATCAGTAAGAACAGTCTGGTTTTTAAGGAGAAAGAGAGGATGAATATCATAACATGGCATTGACTGATGTGTACTGAAAAGCAGTATGCTTTATGGGTACCTAAAGGTAAAATCTTTGTATGAAATTCACACATGGTGTTAAAACCAAGCTCATGTCTGAATAAATTGTATTAACACACCTGTATTGATTAAAAAAAAATCAAACAAGAAAAAGAAAAGAAAAAAAGAATCTATTAAGTTGTTCCATCAGGGTTTAGCAACTTTTATTACTTTTTGGTAGCTTAGTTGAATTTTATGAAACAAATATAATGATTACACTCTGCTTTATCTGTGCACACCTTATTTGTAATGATTTCTGAATCAAGTGACTATGTTTCATTAAATTCAGTGAAACAATAAGTGATTTTAATTTAAATATGACTATAAAAATCAGAACTGTTATTGTTTTTAAAAGAAAGTCTCAGAGTAGAAGACTACATAGAGGATTATTGATCATTAGACAAGTCCTGTATTCTCAGTATAAATTTTTCAATGATAGTCTTTATTTTCTTATGCAAGCTGTTGTGCACCAGCTTTCTACTTCATTGGCAATGACATTGGCTTAAATGCCGTCTATTTCAGAACTGCATTGCAATAACATTTTAAAGCATTAATTTCAAGAACTATTGATTATCACTATACCAGGTAACACAGCTCTGGTGAACAGTCGGGAAGAAGTTCTTACAACTGCAAACCCCAGGAAGTCATAGTTTGCCTTTGGACACAGTAATTCAGTTGCTTTTTCAAAACAAAGAAACTAACAAACAAACAAATCAAAAGATGGAAGCTGTAGAGATCTTTGTATTCCAATGACAGGTGACCATGAGTAATCTGTGTTCGTGTTGCTCACACTGTGATCTTCCATTTGGGTTGAGTCTGGACCTGCTTCTGCCTCATTGAGCTCTGTGGAGCTAATTGTCAAATGAGCTGCTACTGAGAAGCCATCAAAGGCAAGCTAATTCTGAGACTGTTCCCCTATGTTGTACACACTTACAATAGAAGAATTCAAAATAATTTTTAATGTGGATTTATACTGAAATAAACCAGCTCTATTAATTGCAAGTGGAAGTGACTGGAGTAAAAGGAAAATCTAAATGCTTATGATTTTGAAAACTGACTGAATGACTGAATATACTATCACTATTATTGTAGAAGCTCTAGAACCACTGGATGCTACATCAGTAATAACTTGTTGAAGTTTCAGTGTGAGGAACAAATAGATTTGATTTAGCCTAAGAACTTCAGAATGATTTAACATTACCTTATCTGTCACTGGTAGCAAATACTGTGTTTTAAGTATTGAAGAGCTACGGTGAAAATACTTCTCAGT
The DNA here is from genome assembly GCF_024509145.1 of Vidua macroura. Taxonomy (NCBI): domain Eukaryota; kingdom Metazoa; phylum Chordata; class Aves; order Passeriformes; family Viduidae; genus Vidua; species Vidua macroura. Next base: position 29,149,245 of record NC_071572.1, read on the forward strand.
ATATTGTACATAAAAATCAAAATAATTTATAAAAATTTCAGAAGTTTTTTTAGAATATAGGCATGCAATATCTAAGAAATCTTTTTCAGGTAAATTAAAGAATTTGCCTTTGGAGACCAAATCAAGGATACTCTAGTTTAAGTTTGTTGTTCATCACTTCCTTGCTTTTCAGCATCAAACAATTATGTCAAAACATTTCACTGTGATTTTAAGGAAGAATCAGACCAAAAAGATGCTGCCATAACACAATTCCCTCCATCTCTTTAACAAATGTATTTATGACAGGGTTTTCTGGGTTTCGGATCATCAAATTCCTTGGTAAACACCAAGTAGTCACTAATGTAAAGAGAAGCAAACACTGGGTTCTGATGTATTCACCAGTATAGTATCTATGTTCTAAAATCATACCTTTATATGTGCTATTTATCTTGCACCTCATGATTATAAATGAAAAGAAACACAATTCCGAAGATAAAGGTTTCTAAGTTCAGTAATACGGTGAAGAGTATAAAGTATTGAAAAAAAAAATTCTTTCTGACATCGAAGTGACAGGAAAAGGGTGAGGTTCTGAAGGCACCAGCTTCATTCTGGAGTAACCCACTCTGAATGAGAAGTAATTAGATATGAGAACTTTTCTTAAGCTGTGTATTTGGAAAATATAAACAATATGATTATTCAAAAATTACCTACAGACCAACAATTTTGAATATATTCATTTTAACAGACAAATTTTTACAATTAACAATTAAGTGAAGGAAATAATATTATAATAAAGACATATTAATCTTGGTATACCTTAAAATTTAAAAAGTTTGCTTCATAAAAGTAAGGATTCTATAGGATGCTCTATCAAACTACAAAGAATATATGCTGGCACACCATGTAATCCAAATAGTGACATGTTTCTTTACTATTTCCTTTAGTAGAAAATCCCCAAATGCAAACAAATTTCTGACATTATCCAGTTCATGTAAATGCAAAATCTTCCTAGAGTGTCATCTTCCAAAATGTTCTGGTATTTAATTCACTCCGCCAGTTTAGTCATTTTTATGGAAATGCGTCGTAACTGGTTTTCACAACATCCCTAAACTATATTTTACTTTGAGTCTTAAATATCATTGAGTAAATATATTAAAAGGAATGTCTTGTACTTCATAATAGAGCAATCAAAAATTGAATAAATGGTGTGTCCAGTATTTCTTTGTTTTCAAATCCTTTTGTTTTGCTTCATTCTGTAAGTCCTCCGTGCAGCTGAATAGAAAATGTTATCAATAAAGGCAAGCCATTAATCCACCCATGACAAAAATTAAGATATATTCGTCCTTTAAGGCTGACTGCCTCTGGTCTGTTCAACTATGGAGGTCAATAAGCTGTAAGTGTTTAATGAATATTGCTATAATGTTACTTTCATTATTGAATTAGAGATGGCTTTGAAGAAGACATAATGGTTTGATCTGTTTTGTTTTATATTTATTAAACTTTCAAAATCTATGAGTTATATTTCTTCAGTTAGTATTTTGAAAGAGGATGAATATTTACATGAGATTTGCATAAGAAAAAGATTTAAAATTTTATAATAAATAATAATCTTTCTGTCAATTAATGAATACATTTATACTTTTGTGAATTATAGCAAATCTGAACTAGATTTATTACTGTAGACTATTTCACAGTCCTGGGATTAAATTATTACCATGTAATTTTATATAAATATTTTATATATTCATTATTTCATGTTAGTTAGTCTTTATTATCAGCAGATTAAGAAAATGGAAGGGCCAATTAAAATCACAAAGTTGTCACTGTTAGCAGAATAAAAAAGTTCAGATTCAAGGAAGTTTAGAAAAGGAACTTAAATCCAGATGTAGCTGATCTGTTCTTTCTTAATGAAAGCTCATAAAGGAATAAAACAAGATAGTTTCACTTCTAGTAAATGTGCAGTGAACATGTCTGAGAACAGGTTTACATCTAGCCATAACACTTTTACAGTGATCTACAGAAACTACCCTCATTAACACTTTTCTAAACATACCAGACAACATATTGAAGAATGTTTCTGGCCCTCAGCCACTCAAATTGTATGAAGAGACCAAACGCTGGTCTCTGGAATTGTCCTAGATATTTACACTGCTGCATATTTTGCAAGTTCTAGCAAGGAATGAAAAGGAGGAGTCTCCCTTTCTTCTGTCTTCAGTGGTATATGGATTTTGTTATTTTACATAGATGCATAGATGACAATTCCTTACAGTAAGTATGATTACATAGGACTTTTCTACTGAAAGTCTGATGTTCCAGTTTTCCTAAGAAAGCAGACTGGAACCTAGATTCTTTAGACACACCAGCTGTACTGTTCAACTATTTTCAAAAACCTTCCCATATGTTGAAAATGAATAATCTTTAAACAAGCCATTAGATAACAAACTGCACAATGAGGACATTACAGAAATCTAAATTGTATTTTAAAGCTTCTTCTACTGTCTTAAGTTCATGTCCAAGACTGCTTAGAGCAGCCAACATCACAGTACAGGACACTGAACAGATATATAATAGAAGATACTTTTTTGATTACATGTATTCTTAAAGTACGCACAGCCTCCAATTTTTTTGCATTTCACAGGATCTTAACATTCTCCATTATTTTCTCTTTTTCCTCTATTCTACAACAATATATGTTTGTGTTTAATAGTTTTTTTTCCTTGAATTAGAGTTAAGCATATGATAAGGTTATTCTACCGTATGAGTCAAATTATCCTGAAATAAATAAAAAACAGACATACGTATTCTAATATTAGATTAGAAATATAAGTAAAGAGGAAAATTAAATCATGGGGTAAAAAAAGCACCCAACACAAAGGAAAAATAAAATTAAAATTATTCTTCTAGTGTTCAGAAAGGGGTTATATATACTAATATGTCATCCCTGCTCTCCAAATGATATTGCAATCACTTTCAAATGGGAAGAAATAGAAAGGACAAAACGAGAGCCATGTCTTAGATGCTGTTACCAATACCTCAACATTTCCATAAAATTTCTCCTGTTGACCAGTAGACATATGTAATTTGAATTTAAAAACTATAGACACATATTTAAAGAAAAATTGTCAAACTACTAATAAAATTAATGTGAAGTTCAAATTTTTGTGCATGTGTGTGAAAGGACAATTATTGCAATCCAGTTTCTCAGCACAGTGACAGGTCACAGTCTACTCTTCCTGCAGAGCTGTCTTTTAGAAATTGCTGTTTTATTTAGTAGAATGTTTTCTAGCTGTTATGGTTGCAAAGAAAATATTTGTGATGTGAAAAGGGTATTAAATGGAGCAGTGTCCCATTTCCAGACATAACACCAAGTGAGATCCATTCATCAAAGGAGGCTATTAACCTTTATACTGAGAGCCTCACTTGTCAATATCTTTACCTTTCATTGCAATGATAATTTTATCAGAAAATCTGATTCTTTTAGTCCCTCATTCCAGACTGCCAATCACATCTGCCAAAATAGCTAGCTTTCTTGATGGCCTTCTTAATGTAATATGTTGTAAACATAATGATCTTAAATATATGAATCTGTGGAAGAGTATAATTTAAACTGAACAAAATAAGATAAATAACAGTGTTTCTATTTTTGCTTGATACTGATATTACTATTTACATTGCTAGTAGCACATTCTACACAATTAGTCAAAATCTTCTGGTCTTCAGTTAATGAATTCTGCTGCAGAAGTTTGAGTTTGTCATTTTATAATGCCATACAACTCAAAATCTACATCTTAAAAACAGATGTATGTTTTATATCTAAACATGCAACTATATCTGAACATGCTACTGTGTGAAAATATTGCTATTCTTTCATGTGTCTAGTCACATCTTTTACTGTCATATGTTTCTTCAGTGCCTGAACTTGTTTCCATTTTAGATACAAGTTTCTCAGTAATTCCAATGTCCTTTCCAAAACACTTTTTTCAATCCTACAACTCCTTAACCTTTCTCAATTCATGGGATTGAATTCTACTTAAGAAAAGGGATTTAGTTCCAGAATCAGACATTTAAGTGCAGATATTTACAGGTAGACATGTTTCTTAATTCACTCCCTGGAAAGCTATCTCTCAATTTGATTGATCATGTATGTATTTCTAAAGCATAGAAATACACAGGTTATAATACCCTGTGGTAACCAAAGTGCTTACATGCTAGATATGATCAGAGACCAAGGTATATAATACAGTGATATGAGAACTGATCCTCTTCTGGTGCTCAGTTCTAGGCCCTTACTACACAAAAAACTCTCAGAAGCATGTCCAGAGGAAGGGCAACAGAGCTGGTGAAGGGTCTGGAGCACAAGTCTTATGAGGAGCAGCTGAGGGAGCTGGATTGTTTGGCCTGGAGAAAAGGGGGCTCAGGGAGGATTTTACTGCTCTCTAGAATTGCCTAAAAGGAAGCTGTGGCCAGGTGGGTGGGGGTCACCCTCTTGTCCCAGGTAACCAGCTCTTCAGGCTGTGCCAGGGGATCTTCAGGTGGGCCATAAGGAGGAACTTCACCAAAGAAAGAATTGTCAAGCACTGGAACTGGCTCCCTAGTGAAGTGGTCGAATCACCATCCCTCAAGGTATTTCAAACACAGGTGGATGGGGCTCTTGGGGACATAGTTTAGTGGTGAACTTTGCAGTTCTGGATTCAATGATCTTTTCCAACCTTAAAAACATTCTATGATTCTATGCCAGAAAGGCTTTACAAGAGTATCTCAAATACCATTCACATTTACGTGACTGAGATTGGTTACTGTTGGACTTAAGCACTGAAGTCATAAAGCAGTTCAACTGAATGAAATCAGATATCTAGTATGAGGAGATAAAAGCTCTTTACATCCTGCTGGCTGTATTGACCAACTCTCCATTGACTACAGTGGGTGTTTAAGATTCCTAGGGCACATAATGATGACTATGAATAGACACAGGCAAACTGAATCTTACCTGTGCTCTTTGTTTCTTTTTTCTTCTGATATTTTTTTAATAACCTTTTCCACCCCTGGCAAATAATATTTTAATTATATTTTCCCTCACTTTAATTTACCACAAACCTAAACACTGATTTTCTTTGCTCTTCATCTGTTTTCATTTCCTCACAGATTTCTGTTGTTTACATCCTTCCCAAACAAATTACCATAGTTGTGAGCCTTTTGTTCAAAGTTTGATGTTTTCAGTGTAGATATGAAGTCTAGAGGTCCATCTTTGTCTCATTTTATAGTCACTGTAGGAAAGCAGGCATTTTCAGGAAGGGATTAATGGATTTGCTTTAGCTAGTAACTCTTAGATGATAATAATTATGGCTCCAAGTGCCTATTTTATTCCACTGAAAATTTCTATTTAGGAAAACTATTCATGAATACAACATGAGAGTGCAAGCTGAATAAGTTCTGTAAAGTTAAGGATTTTCTATGTTTTATCAATATTATTTCTTGCTTAAACCACAGATAAGCAGTCTATTTCTAATTTAATGCAAATTATCTAATAACACATCACTCATATTTTACTTTTCTACATACAGCCACCATGCTTGACTTACTAACCTCATATGTATTTTAAAACATTTAATAATAAAAATAAAAAAGAGAAGGACCCCTTGCATACAGTTTATGTGTATCCGTCTGTTTGTTTTGGCACACTGAAAATTAGAAGAGCCCAGGGAAAGCTCACTCATCCTTTGCAAACTTGCCACTTAGCTGCCAATATTTGATCTCCAATCTTACATCTTGTTTATTTTGTTTGTAGTGAATTATCATTATGGCATTGTGCCTTTTGAACAGACTTCATTGATATAAAAATGTGCTCTGATCTGGCCAAGTGAAAAATATGTAATGTCTTCTAGCAATGTTTCCAGTGAGAGTCCTTTTAGCATCCCTTTTAAAAATAGTTAGCTGGACATAACTCCAAACCAAAAATATTCAGCAGTGTAGCCATTGTCTGCCCAGAATACCTTGCAAGTTAATAAGAATGAAAACCAATTCTTGATCAGCTCTTGATTGTGATATGAGCAACTCATATACAATACCAGACTTGTAATTTGCTTACTGGACTACAAATGGGTACACATATCTTGTGGCAAGTCTCAGCTAAAAGGACAGTGGAGAAACATACTTAACAGTGTAGAAAGCATAGAATATAATGAAAATTGTATGCAGAAGAGAGAAATTATAACATATTAAATGGACATTTTTCTATACAATTAGAAAGGTGTATCAATAATTCCACTTTACCTGTATGTAATGTATAATTGAGAATTCAACAGGCAGTTTAGAAAAAAAATACTCCAAATCCACTTTGGTTTGTTTGAATATGGATTGTGAGTTTTAGTGCTGCGTTACTCTATTTCCACAATATACAGTATTGTCAAGGAATATATTAATTTCGTTTTCAAAGGAACATAATAATTTAGTTTTAAATTCAATGTAATAATTCACTATTCTTTCAGGTTCTGCAACTTTAAGAAGACTTTTCCAGAGTTTTGAGTTTGACCTAAACTGAGAGCAATTGAGGCTGATCATCATATACATATACAACCAGTGAACTCTAGTGTTGCATAATCTGTTGTGATGCTTCCTGTTGAAGCATCCCTCAAGATAAGGGAAGGAAATGTCTCTTTCTTGCTTTTCCTCTTAGCTACCTCATGATCCAGACTTTCTTATCTCCTTGGTGAAGCATAATAGTGTGGGGAAGTTATGGCAGGTGGTGAAAAGACCATTGCTCCAATCCCAAAAGAGGATGATGATACTGTCCATACCATATGAAAGGTGTCAATTCAGTCCAATCCTAAGTACTTTGGAGAGAGCATGCATCTAATTGTCACAGCTTGGTTACAGACAGCTGTAATGATTATAGAAAAAAAATAAGTATATATGAAAAAAACCCGAACAAAAGCAAACAAACAACAAAGAAAAAACCAACCAAAAATAAACACAAGAAACAAAAGATTCCCATTCTTAAGAAAAACTATTTAGAATTTGTCTGCACCTCTGTGTCTAATCACCTTTGTGATTAGACATCACTCATTTACAGATAAATTATGTATTTATAGGATAGCAAGAAGCTCTGATTCTAGTAGCTTAACATATAATAAATTGCATGACTTTAAGGTCCTGCTCGAGGGTTTTGTCACTGTTACTGTAAGGGGATCAAATAATTTCATATTTACTGCCTGTGAGTTGGGGCGGTGTGTATGTGTACACTGAACACAGGATGACCATTTCAGCCAGGCAGTAGAGGAACTGAGCCAGGTATATGAACCCCTGGGGGTCTAACATCTCAATTAATGACCAGGGTGATGGGCCACAGTGCACCCTCAGCAAATTTGCTGATAATATGAAACTGAGAGGAGTGCCTCATATACCAGATGGCTGTGCTGCCATTCAGAAGGATCTCAAAAGGTTGGAGAAATGGGCTGACAGGAACCGGTTAACGTTTAGCAAGGGGAAATGACCAGTCTCACTTCTGGAGATGAGTAGCCTCAGGAATCAGTGCTTGTTGGGGGCTTACTGTCTGGAAAACAGCTATGCAGAAACAAAAAAGCCCAGCAATCTGTGCCCTTGTGGCAAAGGCCAGCTGGCTCCTGGGCTGGAGAAGTATCACCTGAAGGCTGAAAGGAGACCTTTTTCCCTCTTCTGAGCCCTGGTGAGGCACATCTGGATTGCTGAGTCAGAGTCAGGGCTTTGCAGTACAAGAGAGTACAGACATGCCATAGCCTGTCCAGCAAAGTGCTGGGAAGGGACTGGAGAATCTCTCCCTGAGAGCTATGACCATTCAGCCTGGAGAAGAGATGGTTTAGAGGGATCTTACACATGTATATAAATACCTGAAGGAGGAGTAAAGACAATGGAGGCAGGATTTTCTCAGTGGTGCTCAGTAACAGGACTGAGGGATGATGTGCACAATCTGAAATTCAAGAAATTCCACCTGAACATAAGGAAAAGCTTTTTTTTACTATGAGAGTGATCAAAGTCCAAACAGATGCCTCAGAAAAGTTGCAGTCTTCATCCTTGGAGATATTCTAAACCAAACTGAGCATAGCCCTGAGCAACCTGCTATAGCCTGAGCAGGGATCTTGGACTAGACAATCTCCAGAGGTTCCTTCAAAACTCAGCTGTTTTTTGATTTTCTTATGATATTGGTGGTCACTTTTAATTATAAAACTGATATATCTCATTATTATTGTCCTAACCAAAAAGAGAAATAAATATAGAAAGCAACATGCATTGTATTTCTTATCTGAAATACAGGGGTTTTCTTCTGAAATTTTGATATGAAAATTTCCAGACAGTGCAAAGGACATTTTGTCTAGGAGATTTCTTAAATAATGACTGTAACAGAAATAATTGTAATGAGTCTGGTTGAAATAGATTTTTTTTCCTTCACAGTAACCTATATGGTGCTGGGTTTGGAGGAGGGTGGGGGGTTGTCATAAAACAATGGTGATATCATTTCAGTGATATCACTAAGTAAGCTGTCTTTACCTCAATCCACAAGTTTTCCTTGGTTGTGCCTTTCAATTTCCACCCCTACCCTGCTGGGGGAAAGTGAAAGAGCAACTGTGTGGGAACTTTCTGCTGGCTGGGTCAACCCAACATCACAATAATTTAGACCATTCAGATCAAATGCAGATATGAGCTCACATAGTAATCAAATAACAGTTGAGGCTAAAAAAAAACCTACTGTAAACACATTAGTATTTGAAATTCTGTTATGTTAAGCAAAGACAGAAATACCACAGCGATGTCATGACACATGGAATTGTACTTTGTATCTGCTAGAGCAAGATTAGTGATATAAATGACTCTCAGTCATCAAGATTATTTAGCTATCATTCACAAAATTGCAACAGCTCCAGACTTGTGCTGTTTGAATATCTTATGATAGTATTCTATTTAATTGACTATACTCCAACTAAAAGTGACAGTTTTGCAATATTGCTTTTTATTTCACTTTACTTTGGCATCTGGGAGACCACAGAGACATAAGCAAAAGGGCAGTGAGCAGGGCTTGAGGAAAATTGCAAGAGACAATCTTACTTCTGCTGTCATCTGACAGCAAGTGCTCACTCCTGGTATCCCCCTAAATCACTTTTTTCCCTAAATCAATGTGCAGCCCCAGTAGACGAACATTTCTTGTTCTTCACCTTGTGCCTAAAGTCAAAGGACTGAGTTGTACTTTTCAATTATGGACAATTGCAAGTGAAAAGCAATGCCTATTAGTCCATCAGTTTAGGACAAAGGTGGCTTTGCAAAATGTGTTTCAGATTGAGTATCCCAGTGCAGCATTTTCTTTGTTTGCAATTTATATCAACATAGTAAAACAGAGTATCTACTTGGTTTTTAAAGTCACAATAAGAATATTTGAATATAAGAGTGTTCATTAATGTGAAGTACATTGCTATTGTATATAGACCAGATACCAGTGAAAAATATCCTGGTTTATTGAAAGGCTGGACCTGATGCCAGCTTTCTAGGCACTGCTGGAAATGAAGACAAAGGTCTCATTTTCAGAAATGACAGAACTTTTCTAACCAGATGCAGCTGGAGCAGCACTGATTTCCCAGAGGCTACTTAGCATCCCATAGTTGATATTCAAGGCACACTTTTGAAAAATTTGGACTAGAGGATGCTAACCCCATTTGTCCTTGTTTTTATATTTGGAATATCAGCGAGCAACATGTCTGTAGCCTGAGAGACATAGAGCTGTTTCTTTATTCATACTGGTACTGTTTCCTAATCCAAGAGCAAAAGGCATGTGTGCAGAACTCCTGCACACCACTCCGAAAGTACTAGTATCCACCACCCTGAAAACTAGTTTGTGTTCAGCTCAAGATTTATCAAGCGTTAGGTACATTGCTTAGAATGAGCTTTTGGAGATTAATTTTCCTATTAAAATTAATTTAATATAAACACTTTGTAGCATTTGGGTAAATTCATTGCTTTTTCTAAATCTTCTGCTTTACTGGCTAGACTACATGAGACTATTTAAGAAAAGCTATTGCATGGGAGAGCAAATTCACCCATAGGAATTCAATTCTTTTTTTAGTCACCTGTATATTCACAAGACATTTTTAGTTACTTATGCAACTCTTTCTGGTAAATTTTAAAAACTCAGGAGTAAAGAGCTATTTCTTGGCAAATGGTTAAGTTTTGTATTTCACCCTTATAGTCACTCCTACTGTGCTTCCCTCAGTGGTAATGCTGAAATAGTTCTGAACTAGTAAAATAAACCTTTAAAAAGTTTCAAGCAGATTTTCTTGATTTAAAAATGATGATTTATGATTATGCGAACTAGGCTTAATATGCATTAGGAATTCAAATGCTGTTGCAATAATTTTTTAGTAAAAGCTGCTTTTTAGAACTACCTTTGCACATTCTCTCCACAAGCAATAATTCTTCATCTATAGAGTAATTTATTTCTTCTGGTTTTAATATGTTACAGATGAATGGTTGTATGTCTTTCCTGTTAGAGCATTACAAGACAGGCCACTTTTGCATTAGGCTGGTACTACAACAGATACCTGTGGTGCTCTTCATGGTTCATGTGGTACTAATTTAAATGGGAAGTTGCACATATTTCATTGAAACACTTGGTAAAGCCAGCTTTCACAGAAGGGTGCAAATGATGGACTGTTCTCTGTGTGCAGCTGAACTGCTCTAAATGTGTCAGTGAGGGTTATGGATCATTTCATTCACCCATCAGCTCTGGTCCGCTGTGTGTACAAATCACAGTATAGTGTCATCCAACAGAACATTCCTGACAATACTAGAACATTTATAGTACTGCCATTTTTAATAGGAGTTCTGCAACCCTGTTTAAATAGTATTACTTCTTTAACTCCTTAAACTCTGAATTTAAAGTGATTTTTGATTTCCTTCTCTGTTAGCTACAGTGCCCCAGTTTGGATTTTTTGCTCATTTTTCTTGACTTCATGGCTAGTGAGAAAGGAAATAGGACACACTCAAAGTTAAGGGTAAGTTAGATCTAGGACCTACATGCACAAAGCTTTCTGTCTCCATAAATGGTATGTTATTTTCTGAGCTTTTTTTCTGTGTTTTTTTTTGGTTTTGTTTTTGTTTTTCTTAGAAGTGATCTTTGGATAATTCAATATCCTTTGAGCATACAGTGCCTTTAAATATCAACCAGTCCACCTTCATTCCCTGTCAGGAATTGATTGAATTGATGATAAACGTTTCATCATTAGTGAACCTTTTGTCTTTCCATTGTCAGGATGAAAAACATTTTTGGCAGTTGCACTACAGTATTTTCCAACTACCTAAACTTTACAGCCGAGAAAAGAAAGAAATGCAAATGAAACCTTGTCAGTGGCTTCTTCTCATGGATGTAAGAAACTGCACCAGGAAACCTAGTATAATTACAACTGTTATCAAAGGAAAGGCATGTATTTTGTTTGGGGAGTGGTCAACTATTTTAGTGCTTACTTTTTTTCTCTTACTTTTCCTGTGTTAGACCTGATCCCTTCTATTCCTAATTAAGGGTTGTGAGTATTCAACTTCTCCTGAAGAACTTGGCTAGGTGCAAGGAAGATTTTCACACTGGTGAAGTTAAGGTGGCTTCTTACTCTTTGTACTGAAATTTTAAACTCTTTTTGAACCAAAGCTGACCATTATTGGACATTTCCAGGCTCCTAACTCATCCTTTCAGGATTCTCTGTGGACTATAGGAAGACTCATTGTCTATCTTAGAGACCAAAATTAGGCATTTGAACCTACACCATATGAAAATCTCCTGTCTGGACAATTATGGATTTAGAAGCTTATATTTAAGACATAGGGTTTGAGAAGTTTTAGTTCAAATTTTGACAATTGGTATTGTCCCAAATCAGTTTGCTATACTGTAGCCCTCGAAAGTTGCTAATTTTTGGTCAATGATACTTTGTATACCTAATTTCTGAGTTTATACAGCACAGTGTTCGGCATATCTCCTAGATAACATAGGGATTGCTCTGAAAGCAGCACTCATCAGCAAAACGAGGCAGAAAACAGCATTATTTTTTAATTGGACAACATACATTTTTTTTCTGAATGTGACTAAGCCTGTAAATCTGTCCTGGCTGAAGTTAATAACACCAGAAACATTTCTTTACATGAAAGTAAGATCCTGGCTCATCACTGGCAAGCACTGTAAATGTAAGGATATCAGCCACTAAATATAGGTTACCTATTCCCTCCTAGCTGAAAATACTCCCCCGTGAAAAATACAGCAAGTGTCAACTATGCTTTATTTTTACTCTTTCAAACAAAACCCCATGGTCATACTGTGTACATACATTAACAATGGACCCACAAATAGGACCATGAGGTCCCATGTATTTTTTTATTATTACGGTTAAAATTTCTCTTAGGCTCTTCACAGAAACTGAATTTTTTCAATGCTTTTAGGTACCAGATTAGAGGTAGTTTGGTGAGCTCACTCTCCAAAGCCACATAATGACATCTTCTTTCTGTCTTCCCTTCCTATTGACAGGATGCAATGGCAGCTCAAGTGGTTAAAGAAATAGGAAGATGAATAGGAATATCTTACAGTGTAATTTTTCCTGTTGCAAGAACTACTTACTTTATTCTCATATTTCATGTCAGGGTAAGGGCCAAGTTCTCCAAGGTTGGAACAAAATTCCTGTCATAATTTTTTAATTAGTGATAATTAACATGCACTTTATTTGACTTGGGAGTATGGCATAATTACTCCTTGCATACTCTTACTACAGCACTAGCTTTTGCTTCTAAGCTTTTGATTTTTCTGTACATTTCAACACATATTTGCGAACATATTTAAAAAGAAAATCACACTACAAAAAAAGAAAGTTATTAAGTTGACTGTGAGGATAGTTTTGAACTTAGTTTTCCTTTTATGTGTGTGATTGAAAGTTTTCTACAACTGACTTCACTGAAAGTAATGTGGATTACTATTTCTGCCTATGTAAATTAATGAAACTCCATACTGGTGTCAGTAAGCCTGTCAGCATATAATAACTAAAGGATTTTATAATATTTATGTCTTTTGCCCTGTGAAATTATTACTGCTTTATTACTGCTTTTTTTTTTTTTTTTTTTTTTTTTTTATCTCTGTTGGCAACATCTCTCCTCTCAGAGCTAGAGGGCAAGGGCCCATTCTTGGCTTCTGCAGATATGCATGCTGTGTTATGGAGACACTCCAGCTTCTCCTTAAATAAACCCTAACAATACCATTCATCCCCCCTGTAAGTGAAAAGAAAAGCTATTATACTTTCCAGTTTCTGAAATTAAAGTTGACAGACAATGGCGATATGCTCTGAATATATGATTGAAATTATTTGTAAGATTAAAACACATAAATTACTCCATTTCACACCACGTGTAAATAACGTTTCTTTCTGCCCCTTCATACAAGACTGTATGTTTGGGAACAGTCACTTTTTCTTTAAAAAAAATCTATTTGTTAAAAATGAGACATGATTTCCTGCCAGGGAAGCTGACAGAGGGAAAAAAATGGTGATGGAGAAGATTCTTTTCATCTGCTTCTGAATGATCACTCTGTGATGCTTCTTCCTAAATTCCCTAGCTAAAAGCCAGCCTCACTACAGAAAAATTACTCATATCCATTTCCCAAATTGAGTAATGGCAAGCAGAGACTCTTGGAATATGTCTGTGCTCACAATGAAAGGCTGTGTTGGACGTACTCTGGCGCGCTCAGAGCAAGCTGCTGAGTCTGAATAGCGCGGATACAAGCATGTGACGCAGGAGCCATAAAACCACATTAAAGTAGCATAGCCCTGACAGACAGGACTAATAAGCCCATATGCAGTACCTCCTGCTCCAAAGATAACCCACTCCCAAATTGCTTGGGTACTGCAGTGTGGGACTTCACACACAGACAGTCTTGTCAAATGCCACACAGGAATTCTATTCTCTTCCCTGGTTTCTGCAAGGGGAGGCTTATGGCTTCATCTTTAGATCAGTATAGCTGGGTATTTGAAAGGCTCTACAGAGAGGGGGTAAATCAAGAAAAACATAAAATAAAATTTTGCTGAAGGGGGAAGTTCAGCATGGCTCACTGTTGGTACTGCTTCTAAATTGCAATATTTTCTATGGGGAGTTCCTATTTAGGAGGATTGAAAATGGGTGATAACTATGATTTTTTCAAAAGTTTTTGTTTTTTTTTTCTACACAATGTGTATCTATGTGCTGTGCACCAAGCAATTTTTTTACATAAGCCTGTAGAGAAACATGCTTGCCAGTGACACATGGTTGTAAGTTCAACATTATCTTGAATATATGGTTGTGATTGTTTGACAAAGCATTAGTAATGCAGGTTGTGTTTGACAAAAGCAATAATAATGAAAAATGTGATTAAAACTTTAAGAACCAGGCCACATTTCACAAATACTGATTGCTTAATCACCACTTACCCATTGACCAATATGACTCTAACAATGAACATTTGTTTTTAAGAAAACATGGCAAGTTCTAAACTGATTAACAAAACATTAAATGAGATTTTTCTTTCCCATTCTTGTGTTCATTTTTTCAGTCCCAGTATATCGTATTCGTACATCTCACACAGTTATGCAATGTGCAGGTTAGAATTAGTGGAATTCCTAACCCATGAGAGAATTTCAAACTCTTTTCCCATTGATATTCCACAAAGGAAGTTAACTTGGAAACCAATGTGGTTTTGGGGGAAAACCTGAATAGAGGTCTTAGCGGTGTTCAGTTTTCAGGAGTTGGCATGTTGTTCAGTTTTGTCCAATTATCAATAAATAAGAGGGATTAGCTGCTGGTAATGGTGCAGTGGACAAAAGATGCAGGTCACATGCAGTGAATTCAGAAAAGTGAGAGTGTACTTAGGAAAAAAAAGCTTTTCTAAATTAGTAATAAAAAGAGATGATTAGGTTAACTGTTTAGTTTCTAAAGTAGATAAATCCTGATGATATGAATTCACTGCTGAATTATACCCTGAGTGATATGTCAAGGTTCATCTAACTTTCATCTTCTTACTACAAAATAATCATTTAGCTCTTCATCTAACTTGCTGCAAAAAAAAGCCAAGCCTTTGGAAACTGATGAATATGACCTTGAGAACTGAAACTAAAAAGAAGACAAACAGAAAAGTGAAACTTCAACTGGTTAAAATGTAGATTAATGATTTTAGAAGTTTAAATGTCACTATATTTGCCTGAAATTTGTCCTGAAAGGAAGACTAGAAATGCTTAAGTCTCTAAGTACAGAATGTGAGCTTTAACAGAAGGTGTTCAGTAAAGAAAGTATGTTGATTTATGTTATGAACAGTTCCTTAGCTTTTATATTCCCTCTTTCAGTATCAATTTAAGCAGTGAGGTAATCAAAGTTAATTAAGAAAAGTTTGGTATTTAGAGGTTAGAGATGCAGATGCTTTGAGACTGATATTTCACACTGTCCAGAAATCTGAGAAACAGTAGATCGGGAATGATTCAAATTCGCAAATTAGTTTGGAGGCTTGGAGCAGGGGATAGAAAAGCACCTTCTACTGAGCTCCTAGAATCTAGGTATTCAGTAAATCTTTACCACACTAGTTCTTCAAGTGAACAGCAGAGAAGAACACAGTAGGGCATGTAAGCATTCTGCATCAGAATTTTAGCCAGTAGAACATTATCTAAAATATGACATTACACACTATGCCATCAGCTGATAAATTCTACTGGACAACACATTCCCAATAGAACATCATACACAAGTAATTTCTATCCAATTAATTGTATGTCTGAATGAATAATTTGTGGAAGAAGTGAAAAGATAGCTTCTAGTATTTGCAACATATTTTAATCTTAAAACCCCAATTTTTCTGAAAGCTGGCATGATGTACACTCTCAGTTTCTCTTCAGTACATGGAAATTGATATTTCAAGTTAGTTTAAAGCCCTAGGTAACATGACAGGCACAGAAATGTCCACTTGTAGTTCTGTTGTTTAAAATAACTGTCTTAGTCAGATGCCTCTTAAACACCCTTTCATCATGCTAGTGCTGAGAGTGCCAGAAATAGAGATACCTCTGTCTGCTTTGTGTATTAGTTTTTGTCAACAAGCATCAAAAGAAGAAAAAAAAGACATGGCTGGGCAGCTTGTTCCACGAAGAAAATAAGCCACCAACATCTTATAGATATTCTTAACGTGCCTTCTGTGCTCCCAGCACAAGATGAAGGGCTGGGAGTACCAGAGCAGAGCTCCACTCTTTTATCCCATGGAGCTGACCAGAGCTGTTCAGGGGCTGTGCTGATGAACTTCCAGAAGTTTGCCTCTTTTCCAGTCAGCTACCATATGGTATTAAACACAATGCACATAGCAAGGGATGTTGTTCCATTTTGATTAGAGGAGGTTGGAGACACATATTCCATTTTATGAAATAAAATACCTGCTGCACTTGGCTTGTGGATTGTTCTTTTCTCAGGTATATGGCCTGGAAAATGGCTGATCTGTGCCAAGTAAGCGATGTTTATCAACTTGCAGCTTTTTATGAACGCAGGGGAGAAAAATGGTTATAACAGGATTATAAAGACTTGAATCAAATCCAGACAAACTGTTCTTGTTTTCTAATCTGCAAACATAAATACTGTTATACCTCTGAAAGTAGAGAAAAAGTGTAACTTTCGAAATAAAATTCTATTAAACTCTGCAAAGTTAATTAAGGTAATAAATATGCCTGTGCTGTATTAGGTGGCAAACCTAACACTATTATCTCTTTCTATTTTCTTCCTGGGTAACTCAGTACCATCAGTATTCTAAGGCCTTGAACTATATACAGTGCACTCACCTAACTATCACCACCCAAAGCCAAGTATTTCAGGAACACACAGCAGCAAGTTATAAACAAAAAGTGGTTATGATTATATTCAGTAAAGTTTGGAGCCAGGATTTTCTATTGCAGTTTTATTGTAGAATGTTGTATACATTCCTTATTAAGAGGCTATAATTGCTGGAAGTGGGATAGAATGTTTGTTTTATGAGACTATGATTCTATAATAAAGGTGGCAGGAAAGGAGATGACTGACACAAGTCAATGACACATATATTTAAGAACTTCATTCTCTACAATTTGCAGACCATGTCTTGTGATGTTAACTAATCTTGTCACTTTTTATTCAGGCTCTACTGATAACTAACTGGTTCACTAACTTGGACTACCTTACAATAACGAATATTCTATGCTTGCTACCAAAATCTCTCTACTCGCTGATGGAGTCACTGGGAGGCTGTCTCTGTGATCAGAGAAATGAGGCAAAGGAAAGGAAAGCAGTGTCCGTCTGCAAAATCCCATATGTTAAGAGGGTTCAGGGCATAGTTTAGTGACTACAAAAGGTACAAAAGAGAAAAGAAATCAGGAAGCTGAAGTATTTAAAGAAAGGTGTTTACAATTCAGTTCATATTTGTGTTCTGATGGAGGATTTCTTCATATTAAAGTATGTCACAAATCTAAGTTTTGTGTCCTTTGGCTTCTAATAAATTAATAAGTTCTGAATTCAGTCCTTCCACAAAGTTTCCTAAACATTATCCCCACTAGTGGGATTCACTTCATGCAGTAGTTTATTCACTTCCTGATATTCCCTGTTCCAAGATGTGCTGAATCTGACCCATACTTTTACTAAGCTTGCTGTTCCAAAATTCACATTGATTTTGTGAATTTCATTTGGACTGGCACCATGGAGTAGCACAAAAATGTGGTTCTAGATTAATTAAATATCTAGTACACTGACAATATTTTAGTTATATTGGGATATAGTGACATCAATAATATACATCCAGATATTTATCTTGTTCTTGGCAGGGAATGCTGGATTATATGTCTAAGTGGAAGACAGTCCTTTGCTCAGCCTGAGATACTGCCAGCTATCTTTGCTGTGGAGAAAAGAAAGAGAAATGGATTTTCTTCCTTTTTACTGTGGTTATTGTTGTATTTGAGAAGTCATTAAAACCTTGTTGGGGCTCTCCTCCTTTTTTTTTTTTTTTTTTTTTTTTTAATTTACTACAGTGGTTGACACTCCAGTGTCAGTGCCTAGGTTTTGCCATATTAAGAAATTATACATATGCAAGTAGTGGAATAAATTTACACACTTAATTCTTCACAACAGATTTGGCAAGCAGTACTTACATTTTATCTTTCCTGTAACTAGGCTTTGTTTTTAATACACTAAATTTCCATTTACTTCTGGAATCTCCTCTAAAAGCTGGGTTGAATGAAAGGCAAAACCAGCCTCTTCTTCAAAAAGTGTATGAAAGAAGAATGAGCAGAGAAAATATATATAAAACAAAAAGAAAGGTAATAGACACACACTTACGTTTGTTTCCATGTGCAACACTGTGATATGGATATGCTTTTCTGCTCATTTGTTTAAACAAAAAATAATCTTTCAGGCCAGCCTTTTTGTTTTACACTGATGAAAATGACACCCAAGTATATGTGGGGTCTAATGGAACAGTTAATCTATCTTTGAGGTAATACATTAATTATTGTAAGTAAAAGTGCAGAATTTAGTGCTCTGGGCTTTCCTTTATTGTTCATTATTCTTTTTCCCTTTTAACAGTTCTGTCTGTGCTTAGGGATATGCACATGCATTGTCTGACATTTCACTGTATATTAACTAACCACTATCTTACAGCCATGTAAGGTGCAAAGAGCCAAGCTTAAAGAGGGTAGCAGAACCAACTCAAATAAAGTTCATTCTCCAAGGGCTAAAGATAAAAGTTATTGGGTTGAAATCATAATTTTCCAAGGAGATTTTAATTTTTTTAAAAAGAATATAAAATTGTTTTCAAAAATTAAAGTCAAAATTCCATTTTTTGAGTTTTTGTTAGGCTTCAATAAAAACAATTAGGCATTGTAGGTACCTGAGCAGCAGCCTATTACTTCACTGCACTTCATGCATCACCTCACAAATCCCCTGATCCCCAAACCCTTGCATCACTCTTCACAAACACATTTCAACATGTGCATTTCATTTGTTCCCTAAAAACATCCCCTAAGCCCACCACGCTGCATTTGTGTGAAAGATTTGCAAGCTGTGGATAAGCATGCTGCGATTGCTGACACTTGTGAGGCTGGAGGAGTATAAGGAAGAGGAGAAATGTTCAGAAACCTTTAGGTGGGAGAACTTCCCTCACCAGTTAATCAAGCAGAACACAAAGGACTGGTTCTGTGTGACTCTAAGACAGCTCTAAGTCCCTTCTGCTGCAATAGGGACTGTATAGAGCCACAACTGAGGCATGACTACATAAGACAAAAGATCCAAATGGGGTGAAAATGACAAAAAAGATGAGAAAATGTTCAGTTCTGAAAGCACTCACTTCACTCTTGCATATGTACATAAGATATTTCTCAACAACTTGATTAAAACCCATGGGTGTAAATATGCAAAAAGGGTAAACCCTTCTGCACAGAAGAGTCCTTATCCCACAATTCCTGAGCAATTGATGATGCAAATAGGAGCTCTGCCACAAAAAGAGGTTTAGGTGTCAGACAGCCTCCTATACATTGGACACAATTCCCTGGCAAAGTGCACATCTTCCCAACTCCAAGAGAATAATGGAAGTCCATGAAGAGTTGGTGCTCTGTACTGAGAGAAAACCTTCAGCTGTGCAACCTCACTAGGTGTTGTACCATTATCCTCAAGGACGTGAGAAAAACATTCTTTTTTATCCTTGCAATGTCCTTCTTTCATCCATAGGGTCATGTTTCAGCTCACTGTCATGCACGGGCCCCCTCGTACCTGTCTCTTGGAATACTGTCTCTTCCCTCTCCTGCACAAATAGCTCCCAGCCTCCTTGTTGAAAAGCTCCTCCATTTTGTGGCAAGGGTTCCTGTAGATAAGGAATGGAGGACATGGAGAACATGAGTGGTGGAACATGGGTCAGGCCACACTGCCTAGCAAGACATTTGCTTTTGGAGACAGGAACTTCACAGCTGTGATCTTTCCAGACTTCATACATATGTACCCTCTAGCACTCACAAACTACAGGTTTTTCTTTATTGTCCCAAATGGGACAGGCTACCTGCAGCCTAGAGGCTGTTTTAAACTGTGTGAGCAATCGGAGAAAGCCTAAAAGTACACTTATTCTGGTAGTCTGTGAGATACGGGGTTTATTTGGTGTAACACATGCACATAAAGGCCTAAGGATTATTTGATTTAAGAGATGCAGCTATGTATGTATCTGAGAGATGATGGAGGTTTAAATGTGCATTTTCTCACCTCTTTCTTACCATTTTCAGAGCTCCTCCCTTCTGATCTACTGATATGTGAACAAGTATATGTATACTGACATATAGTTATATATAAATATTTTTATATATGTGTGTATAAATGAACATGAACTTCTCTGATCCGCGCATGAACAATTTATGGGTAAGTTATACCCCTTAAAATTGCTGAACTTGTCCCAGATAGACATGGATAAAAGGATCACTAGCTATACCGATTGATCAGAGAATCCTGTTAAATAGATATTAAAATAATGTCAAGATTCAGTATGCCAATCTGAATGGTTTCAGCTAAAAAATATCCTAATGTTGGAAGTCTAAATAACAAAAAACCCTTCAGAAAGGCCCATCGTGGCAAATAGATCTGCACCTGTGGGAAACATCAAAGTCAGCATGCCTTTTCCTTTGAACTGAGTTCTCTTTTATCATCCATTTTTCTTCTATGTGTTTATATATAAAAATACAATATTATTAGCACTCTGTCATCTTTCCACCAATATCATGAGTTAATACAAGTCAGAGGAATAGATAAATTGTGGTTTTTTTGGAGATATTGGTGCAAGCAGAGGGAATTTATATACCTGTTCCTATCCAAGAACATGATGGTAAAATTTTCAAATGTTTCCTGCAGGGGTCTGCTTCCACTAAAATCAGTATTGCTTCAGAAATTCAAACAAACTCTGCTGCTTCCAAAAATCACATTTTCTATTAGTGGAACTTCCTTCTATGTTGTCTTAAGACTGAGCAAGATATAGATACTGTAAATAGATACAATAAAAATTGAATTCAGGTTTTTTTTTTTATTCTGTGACTAACTGTGGGTGGAGAAAAGTTGGGTCACATGCATGGTACAAATACATTCAGTGATACCAATTTCCTGTAGTGTTTGCCCAATAGATTGCTCATAAATATTAATGGTTTTTTTCAGCTTTTTTTTTTTCCATGTTAGTGGCATCATTTTAAGGAATAGTCGTAGATTAAAGGCCACATTTTGACAATCTAGCAAGAAAATTATTCTAAAGACTTTCAAATATTAAGATCCTTAAAATGAAGCTAAATATGCATTCCTTATCCATAACCCCATTATTAATTAAACAGTATTGTTGGAGCATTCCTTTTCAGAGTCTAAGAAAGTAAATTGCATCAACTTTAGCCTAAATTCTTCACAAAAGGTAGCAATGTATCATGAAGGGTTACTATTCATTTCAAGAAATCTGCCAAAACCCCTTGTACTCTTTTTGCCTCTAGGTACATGTATACTGTTAAAAATAGGAACAAAATATTCAACAGAAGATAAAATTGAAGCAAGAATTGCCCATAATGAATAAAGAGAATACAACTTATGAAATCAGTAGTACTGAAAGCATCTAAGAATAGCATTAACAATATCAAATATATGAATTTTAAAGACTCTGTCAGAGCTCATCTGCCATTTTCACATACCTTAGTCTTAGCAGGAGGCTTACGGTTAAAAAAAAACCCAAAACCACAAAATTCTCTGCATAGCAGCAATAAAGATGGGAGTCAGGAAAAAGAGGTTGTATGAGTTTCCCCTTATCCTTTGCTCTGCAAATTTCTTTTCCCTTGAAAGGGAGTGTTTAGAATAATGCCAATTTAGAATAATCTTTGTAAGTCATTCTGTTGGGAAGTTACATTTTCATTCCATGTTTTGTTGTGAGCAATCTACCTGTCCATATCTTGCAGGGAGTAATTAGCAGAAGCATACAGAGCATGTAGGGCAGTCTATCACCTCAAGTGGAGATTTTGAACCTAGAAGCCTAGAGAAAATGATATCAGTTTTTTTCACAAGATACAAATACTGCATCCTGTAGTCATGGTATCCCTCTCTGCTAGAGAATGAGCAGGAACTCACACACCCTGCACACTCCTCTTAGGAGTTGTAATGCACATCTTTAGGAACTTTGTATGACAACATGATGAGAGTGGTGTCTTTGATGGTATCAGAAGCCTGAAAATGGTCACAAGAGAACATATCCTTCATCATTGCCAGTAAAACAACAGTGTCTTATACATGGGGAATACTCCCTGTGCTTGCAGCTAAGTTGGAAGTATTAGAAGATCGTTCTTACCCTTATTTGTTTCTTGACTCCTTCCCTTCTGTAGTATTATAGACAAATTATCCATGAAGACAATCTGTAAGAGTGATTTTTCTAATGAACTCTTACTGAGACTTCCTCTGCACTCTCTTCAAGGAAAAAAAATTAAAATGTAGAAATTCCTTGCACATAGAGTTACCTACTCTTTCTTTCTTTCTTTCTTTCTTTCTTTATTTTTGTTCCTCTAAGCTTTAAACAGCCTCAGTTTGTGATTCTGAGATCTCTAATTACAGATACATCTCATTACTTCTTGACTGGCAACATTTTCTTCAGCTAAATCCAAAAACATTGACCAGAAAAGCCTCACTCCTCTAGCAGACTGAATACTGCTCACTTATTTGGAAGCTTTCACCTGGGGCTCCTGAGGGTGTGAGCATTGTGCCCGGTTGAGCTCTTAAATGACCAGCATTTCCCAAAAGAACGTGAAAGGTATTTATGATATTTGCCTTATGCACTTGCACGTGTACAACTGCATGTTTTTGTTAACTAAAGCCATGAGTTTCTCCTTTGTTGCTATCCTTCTGTAATATTTACTGCACTGTTGGTACTCCATGCTGAGCTCTTTGATATAAAGCATCTTTCTGCTTTTAGCTTTACTGATGTGTATTTATTTATTTTAGATATAGTTTGTGTTAGAGCACATACACAGATATGAAACAAATATGTGCACTTTAAAGGAGCTTAAAGAATAAAATCCAAATGTCATGAATTAATCTGCATATTGTGAAAAGAGGCAGTAATTCAGACTGAAAAGATGACCATAGAAATCTTTGTAAAATGCTTTTTCTTTCTTAGGAAATATGAAAAAGAAGATATACATTTATGGGAATGTTTCTTAGTAAGGGTAGTAATATAACAAGGGAGAAAATGGAAGGATCAGTGATTCATTAGAAACTATTTTTCATTCTTCTGAAATATGAAAAGAGAAAATGAAAGAAAACACAGTAAAATCTCATTTACTCCAGAGAAGCACAGACTTGTCAAGGATATTATCATCAGGATTTGAATTTTCTTCCACAGTTAACAGGATTTCTTTTTGGCTAAAAAGGAATTTCAAAACATCATTAAAATAAAACACCATCTTATTTTAAAAAGAAAAAAAATTAACCTTAATTCTTCTAAAATGATTTTGACAATTAGAAAACACTTCTGTAGGGCAAGATCAGCAGCTTCCTTGTTTATTTTCTCTGATCTAAAGGAAGAAAGAGTAAAATAAATGCACATCATTATACTTTTCTAGTAATGAATTGCTATTATTTAATTTTCTTGTATTTTTAGAATTCTCACTGTAGAAATATCTTTAACTAGGAGTAAACACTAGTTATGAAGGGTGTGAGACAGATACGTGTTTTGCACACTTTAAGCAGATTGCAAAGATTTGAAAAGTTTTGTTTAGTGTTCATTTTTGATGTTGGACTTAATTCTGAAATAAGATCATGCTTTCTCAGATCTGAGAAACTAACTAAAAATGCTGAGAAGGACAGAAGAAAAAGTTGGTTTTATGAGTAACCTTCCAAAATATAAAATAATGAAATCTTTTCTACTGGAAACCATCATGGTATGGATAGCTGAGTAGAACAGATATTACTCCAACAATACAAATTTCCATTTTCTGGTTTCTCTCTGGATTAAGGAACTTATGCAAACTGATGAACTGCAGGAAAAAAAATGTGGTTGGGTAAAATACCGTGTATAATTCCAGTAATTTTAAAGCATTTTTTTAGGGTTTAGTTCTTTATAAATTATTCTTATTCAGAACATAATGGAGGATTATTTTGAACTGGAGCCAAACTTGGAAATTTTTATTAAAAATGTCAAATTGGGATATTTGACCACTTAAAAAGTCTTCGCCTATAAGACTTTTGAATCAGAAGGTTATTCCAAACCACTTTTTTTTCCTAAACACAGCTTAATTTCAAACAAATTGACATTTTCTAATGAAAAAAATATTATCTTTAAAGAGAATTTCTGAATGCAGAATTCCTTAAATCAAGAAATACAAATTACTTCAGACACTTCTGTATGTTTTCTACCTTGTTTCTTGAAGACATCTTGATGGGATAGCCATTTCCAGCATTTAAAAGGCTGTACTATGACTCATTTATCTTTCACTCCTATTTAAGGGTTGTGCTGTGACCTGCGAGCAGGACTCTTCATGGACATCAACAGAGGATCATCCATTCTGGCACTTGTATTGCCAACTGACAGCAAGCAGTCTCTCATTTGAGCTTGGACCCCAGCACCTGGACCTGGTTAGATGTTAGGGCAGCATTGCAGAATGACCACTTTCCTCAAAAGGACAAATATTTTAAGGATGCTGAACACTGCCACAGGTGTTAGGTCACTGGAGTAGACATTCTTGGGTCTTCAACAGTGATGTCTGAGCAGGTAACAGTCCCAGCATCTTTAGTCTTTCCTCCCTACAGTGTTATTTTTGGGGATATTGCATCTGTTAAACCTTTGGAGTACAGTTAAATCAAGAGTAAGACATGCCCAAATGGGAAGAAAAAAAAGAGGGTGTCTATGCCATGAAATGTTGGAGTTGAATTTTCTTAATCCCTCCGAGAAGTACCTTTCTGTGAGTAAGAGCTCTGACTAGAAAATATGTAAAGTACTACATGATCAAGATAATCTGGGAAAAATGTTAGAAGCATATATGAATCTGTATACATTATTTATATATATAAAATGAGGTGTTTTAAATGGATACTTTAAAATATAAGGATTCCATCACTGATTAATGTCCTACAAAATTAAATTGTGCAGTTATTAAGGTAGAATATACTTCTCATCCTGCCCACCAAAACACTCAGCCACTGGGGCTTTATTTACCACTTTTGCAGTCTATTCACTTTCCATATACCCCCCTCCCCTCTGCCTCACCTGTCACTTCCACCTAGCAGACACAAAGCTCTGCACATGCACACAGAGAAATTCAGCATTTTCTGCAATCAACCAAATAGCCTGAAGTGAAAGACAAACACGATGCCTGAAGCAATATTGCTTGATTAACAATGAATAGTTCTTTAAAGCGATCACATGAACTTTAATCTGAAAGATTGCTTTGAATTGTTAAGGGTGGAATCTGTTGCTATGAGAGTTGTCAAACAACTGTGGTGAATTTAATGTGTAATAGATGATAACCTTTGTCGGTTTTAATATTGAATTCCATGTTACTGATCCTAGTAAATAATCCTTACCTTCCCCTAGTGAATACCTGCTACATCCCAAAGCTCTACGCCGTACGCAAAGACATTTTAGTAGAGCGTTTTTCATGTAAAGCACACATACTGTATAGATCTGACCTCATCACTGGTTGCCTCAGGCTATCTCCTGTATACCGTCTGTTTTCTTGATTTTCTCCTGAGGTTGTCATTATCTAAGGTTTGTAAATATTTCAGAAATTTGGGACTTGTGCAGCAATTGAAAATGCCATATTGCTGTTATACTGAACTTTCAGTAGCATTCAGACATTAATTTTTCTCTATTGTATCTAATTTAGTTCTGGATAATATAAATTCTACGATGCATGATTTAATTGTAATTGAATTTGCAATCTATTTAGAGTCATTTTAACCAAAATAAAGATCAGCAGATAAGCATAATTTTGATCTTAGTTAACAAAGAAACAATATATGTTGTTACTTTATATTGTGCTATTTTCTGTTTGTCAAAGTGCTATATAGATTTTATGGGTATTTTATGCAAGTTTATGCATGAAACTCAGCTGTTTGGAGAAACTGCTGACCTCTCCATTAAAGGGAAAAAAAACACAGGACAAAAACTGAAAACCCTTTTGTCCTTTAAAAACCCATAGGAATGTAGTATGTATCATAAAGGACATGTGTACTTGAAACAGATTAAAAGAATTACAGAACTGGTTTCTTCCCAAAACCTTAGTATATATGAATTTCTTTATATTAAAGCAGTCATCATTACTGAATATTTTTGCTTTCATGTAATTATATATATATACTTAGCAAAGTATCTTGTATAAAGCAGAAAGCTACAGAAACCCTTTAAAATCTGCTTTGAAAATCATGTGTGGCATGAATTTTGGCAGCATTATCATCATATTCATTTTTGGAAATATACTCCAATTTTTATATCAGGTCCTGTATCCTAGCAATAATTTACTCTGATATTGACATTATTATCTAATTTTCATATCAGATTCTTCATTCCAGTATCATTTACTTCAATATTACATTGCTAGCCATACCTGCCTACGTTGTTCTACTTTTGTAGTTGCCTTCAATACACTTCTTTTTAAGATTCATTGTGTTAAGACTGTGATGATACACCACCAATGGAATAGAGAGAAGAATGTGGTTTAAGGTATAAAAGATGTATTGTGATGATAAGGAGGCTTAAGAGTGTTGATGGATTTTTAAGATTGTGCTAATTTTTTTTATAATTATTTAATTAACTTATTTATATTAGGATCAGAAAGTTCATTTGCTTTGCACCAATACAAGCTTTACAGATAAGAGGGTATTCCTTGAAAGTTTGCTTAGCATGTTCTTATACTGAGTCATGTGGATTTCTATACTTTACATGAAACATTTGAAGCAGAGGCAATAAGTTGTAAATGACATGAGAAAAAGAAATCACAGTATATTTTCTTTTCAAAATATTTAGTGTCTACAATTCATCTGTGAACCAAGTAAATCACGGCTTCTTCAAGTGCAAGGATCGAAACCAATTACCATTAGTGACCATCGGGTGCAGCCGATCCTTTCTGTCCTGTTGCCTGAATCTCAATGATCTCCCAAGTGTGCCCATGCAATTTAACAGGAAGATCAATACACCACGGCAGTTAGCAGCAGCTCTCTTGAAGTGCTTCACAAAACATGCTACATTTCTCTACCGAATAAATGTCAAAACATTCCAACAGCTACAATTCTTGGGAGAAATTGTTCTTGTGAAACATTATTGACATACTTTAACCCACATTTCCCGCTGCTCTCCAGCTTCCTACAGGCCAGTCAATTCTGATTTGGCAAGGGCCACATCGACACATGTCCCCTGCTGACTTTGTCTGTAGGCATGAAAGATATCACGATGCAGTGCAGAAGTCCTGGGTGTCAGGGGTCAGTGGTCCAGCTCTGACCCAAGGTCAAGGTGACAACAACCCCTCTCCTGGGACTTGTCTTCATCTCTAATACGGCCTTGGAAGCAATCAATATCATTACAGAGCTTACTTTTCTAACAGAGAGTGCCACCTGATCTAAGCATTTCAAGACGATGACTTGCCAGCCTTACTGCTTGAAAATGTCTTCATTTTCCCACTATACTGCAAAACATCTGTATTAGGTCTGCCATTTTTTTTTTTTTTTTTTTTCATTTGTTTAATGTGATAAGTTGATTCTTTTCACTTTTTAATGGATTTCTGCAGCCAGGACTTTCTTGATCTTTTCTTGTATATTTTAGAGTTATTACACATAGCTCAGTACTTTCTCCCAGCATCCAATCTCTAAATATTTTTTTATTTTCTTTGTTATTCTTGCTCCCTCTTATTTTTGTCCCTATTGTCTATTAGTAGCCATTTTCTTCTTTATTCCTTTCTAGCTTTCAGGAAAGGAAAACTCAGTGCTGCATCTGTATTCTGGATTTACACACACACAAACACACACACACACACGGACAAACACTCACACATAAAACCCATCTTCAAATATTTTCTTAAAAATATAATTAAAATGCAACATCCTTACTGTTTTTGTGAGGCCATAGAGGGGTAATGCATTATAAGAAGTAATTATGCACATGAACAAGCTGATAACCCTGAGATAGATGATTTTATCACCTGTTTGCAAGAGCTATGGTAATTTCCAATACAACAAAATATTGCTTTCTTCAGAAATCTCAGTCATAATGCCTCAGTACAAATTTAGTATAGCTTAGGCTTTTACCTCCTTTAATGTTTTGGGTTGTTTTTTGTTTGTTTGTTTGTTTTTTTTCCCAGGAATTAAAAAAGCCTCCAACCAACACATACCCCAAACTAAAGCAAAATATGGCAAATTTAAGTATTTTAAAAGAAGTGCTTCTATTAATTGAGCTACACTAACAGAATTGTTGGTGACTTACAACCAAAACATTAGAGGAGGAATAGAACCTACCTTTATTTTGTAACTATAACTACACAGCTTTCTCAACACACACAAAATTTGGCTTCAGATTCCCCCCATAATGGACAACTGACAGTGAAGCCTGAAAGCAAATATTTAATTCAAGAAGATCAAGGTACCCTTACATCATGCTGCTATAGAGACCTCTTGTGTCCTACACAGACTGGTAGATAAAACTGAAACAAAACAATGTAAAACAAACTCCAAAGCCATAAATATTGCTTTAGATGTGCGTCACAGCAGTCTAATATATCTGTAATGTACCTGGCATACTTTGAGGTCTTTCAAAACAATAGCATCTTCAAAGAGAGAGAGAGAGATTTTTTTTTTTTACTCTAAAGGTTACATGCATAAACTTCACTCTAGGTTTTATGTATACCCTGAAATGAACCCTGAGGTCCAATTTGGTGGATAATTCTCTTTTAGAAAATACAGATTCTATGTCAGCTCTTCCTAGCTGCAGAAAGGAGTTAAGGCAGAAGCTGGAAAGATGGGCTTCCTCTTCTTCCCTTCTCTGTTTCCTTCTGTTTATCCTTTTGTACCCAATTGTCTCCTTGGATGAATTATGGGGCTCATGAGGCAGTTTCATTCAAGATGCAGTTGAATGACAACATTCCCAGTTTACACCCCTGTAAAGAAGGGAATCAGGCTCTTTCTCTACCCACAGCAGTTCACAAGGATGTTACAATCTCCAGGTCCCCCTGTTGCTGCTTGAGGGCTTTCAAGAGAAACAAAAGGGGACAAGATCTTAGGTGACTGTGTATAAGAGCTGGCACAAGACACCCCTGAAGCTGAGTATATACCTGTAAAGAAAAAGTGGAAAATTCTTTAGAGTAAAGACCTTTAGAGTAAAAGAAAAAACTCTCTCTTTGAAGATGCTATTGTTTTGAAAGACCTCAAAGTGTACCAGGTACATTACAGATATATTAGACTGCTGTGACTCACACCTAAAGCAATATTTATGGCTTTAGACTTTGTTTTACTTTGTTTTGTTTCAGTTTTATCTACGAGTCTGTGTAGGACACAAGAGGTCTCCATAGCAGCATGATGTAAGGGTACCTTGATCTTCTTGAATTAAATATTAGCTTTCAGATTTTCTAGATTTTTTGCATTTTCATTCTTGCACAAATGCTGTAACAGAGACTTCCAGTGTATGATATCTAAGGTATGTTACAGAATTATTTCTCTTCTCTAACGTTAGGGCAGCTGTTCTCCTTATCCTTCATATCTATTGACCAAGGAAATGACACAGATCTGTCAGGACAGAAATTGCTAATCCAAGTAAAAAAAAAAAAAAAACAAACAAAAAAAAAAACACCACCACCAAAACCAATCAATATTGTGAAAGAGAATTACAAGTTTTCTTAGTTCCTTCCAAATTTCTGATGAAAAAAATTATCTTTAAATTGAAAGAAATTGCAGGATATTTCTTTTTGGAAACAACAAAATATCTTTAACAGGGAATTGTTGGTGGATTCAAGTGCAATTGTAGGACATATATAAGGAGACTCCAGTGTGCAGTAAAATCAGGCAGAAGAAGAGTCGTGTTATTAAAGAAATCTGGATGGTCAAGTAGATTTGCCAGTAATGTCAGTTCTATGTTATGAGAAGAAACTTTTAGAGAGGTAGAGAAAGGTAACAGTGGAAGGTCTGAAAAAACCCAAAACTTTAATAAAGATCTCTTACTTTTTTCAAAGTGACATTTGTGGCTGACATAGAAGTAAGGTATTTTACACTGCATCTTGGAATATAATGTGGTGAAGGGATCTTTGCATTCTCTCCACATGTTGCCACATAACCAAAAAATCAAAATACATGCAGATATGAGAGCTCAGTATTTTTTAAAATATGGATATGTATTTAGATCTCAGGGGTTAAACAAAATGTAGCACGCATTCTCAGTGCAAACATCCTCTCCTTCTCCTCTGCCTTGAAGAACTGCAGAAAACAGTGAATTTGTCTGTGGTAAGGAACAGTCATCTTTTTCAGCATTATTTGAAAGAAAGATATAATCTGTTTTAGCATTCTTGTCATGTATTTCACTCTCAAGTCTGCTTGGGAATATGTCTCCTTATTAGGACCATCATCATTTGTATTTTAAGACTAAAGTAGTTTAGTTTTAGAATCTGAGAAGTTACTGAGACATCCAGAGCTAAGGTCCATTAAACTCTTTGACCTAAACCCTATGAAGAGCCATTAGTTCAGCAGGAAGAACATTATTGTGCCAGCACACAGTGTGAGTACAAATCCTCTTCCGCCTCTGTCTGCCAGCTTCCCTCCTCCTAAAGTATTATGTTTTATATGAAAAAGCAGAGAACTATGTGAGGCCCTAATGGATTATCAAATGAAATACGATCACCAATGGATATGCATTATAGTTAATGTTTCATTAGTTGTAGTAAAAGCAGACAAAAAGGTTGGCTTTACTCTATGTTTTTCTGACTTCAGCTCAGTTCTGCAGAAATTCATTGTTAAATTATTTACCTCCTTAATTTTCAGTGTCAAGTTGTTTTTGTCTTTCCATGTTGTCTTGTCTTTTACAGCCCCCTCCATCATAATAGAAACAGCATTTTTTATTGGAGCTGTTGGATGGAAGATTGAATGAATCAAATGGTTCATGAGAATGCAATTGCTGTCCTTCTGATAGTAGGTACCATAGAAGAGAATGACCCCCCCATGTCAGGAATGTTGCTTAGGAAAGGAAATGGCGTTTACCTGTAATTTTACTCTGATGTCAGTCAAGGGCTCTGTTACCCTTTGTGGGGACCAAGTGTGAAAAGCTTATTTTAGGTGCTTTCTTTCTTTTCATAAATCCTTATTGTAGAATAGAGGATTTTGGTTTATTCCACAGCTGAAGTGAGCACCACAGTGTTTTGTGTTGGCTGTTTACCCAAAGACCTATCTTTCATATCTACCTTTTGCAATTCACATTATTTCTTCTGAAAGCGCTAGCCAGTTCCATACTTTTGGAGAAAAGAATGAAGACTTCACCATTCAGACAGAACCTACATCCATTCCAAGGGAATGGGTGTGACACTTAGTCTGGTGATTCCCTGGAGGAAAGATCAACAGCTGCAACCTGATGATCCTTAAGGTTAATGTGTTTGCATTCACTGTTTACAGCCTGAAAACTGGACAATTCTGTGCTAATGACACCAAGAGGTGTTTGCACTCGTGTGATCTACTGCTCTAGTAGAATATTCCTCAGGAAATCATCAAACTTCATAGAATCACAGATTCGTACAATGGTTTGGGTTGGAAGGGATCTTAAAGATTGTTTAGCTCCAACCCTTCTGCCATGGGCAGGGACACCTTCTGCTTGACCAGGTTGCTCAGAGCTCCATCCAATCTGGCCTTGGACACTGCCAGGGATGGGGGACACACAGTGTCTCTGGGCAACCTGTGCCAGTGCCTCAACACCTGCACAGTAAAGAATTTCTTCCTTTTACCTAAACCTGCCCTCTTTTACTTTACAGCTATTACTTTTTGTCCCATCACTATGTGACCTTCAAAAAGCACCTCCCCATGTCTCTTCTAGTCCCCTTTGGATACTGGAATGTGTTGTAAGCTCTCCCTGGAGTCTGCTCTTTTCTAGGCTGAATAGGAGAGGTTCTCCAGCCCTCTGATCATCTTAGTGCCCTTCCTTTGGTCTCAGTCCAGCACCCGCTTCTTATGTCGTGTGCCCCAGAGCTGGATGTTCTTATGTTGGGTGCCCCAGAGATGGACTCCAGGTGGAATATCTCATATTATTTCTCTACCCTGTATTACAATGGCATTATACAATTATTTCAACGGTGCTGCTGCCATTTTATTACTTGTGCAAAAGAGATTTCAGTTACAGGAATTTTCTTCTGTCACTCTCAAGTAAGGCTGTGGTCTGATTTTAGTGTAATCTTCTCTAATACTACTACCAGCAGGTCTTGTTCTGTAAAGTGAAGAAGCCACAGAGAAGCTCAAGAAAAGTAATTTGCACTCTGCCCTGGAACCCTCTGGCTCTAATCAGGTCCAGAGCACTGGGAACTTTGTTCATTTGTGCTTGGCAATTTCTTATAAACTTATTTTTGAAGTCAGCAGTTGTGCTTCTCTATAAAATGCAGAATTTCAGAATTTGAGACTTATCACCTGCAAGCTCAATAACAGCCTGGCCTTTGAAATATCACCTTGTTCTGGATACTAAAATTTAATACTTTACTTCAATCACAAGGGACATTGCCCTATGATGTTGTCAAGACCCATGATATAACAGATGCAGAAAGGCTGACAACAGAACAGCATGTTGCTTATAAAATCAAGCAAAGCACTTTTTTGTTTGAAAAGAACTAAGACAGCAGGTTTTTCGCCTCTTCTCTTTTAACAGTTTTCAAAGAATACTCAAATACTGTTGGAGAAATTGCATAACTTTGTAAATATATAGCTTTCTTCACTGTGAAAAATCCTCTAGAAATGTTTTCCATGTCATTTTTCCTCAAATAAATCTTAATTTCAAGTGTTTCATGATTTTTAGAGCATCCAACAGTTCAGCACTGAGCAGTATGTAGAATAACAGGTGGGTAAAAAGATGTTTAACAAATGATTATTTGAAGCAATTGTCCAGTGTAACACTCTTTTCAGTATCTCCTTTTATACAGTAATGGTCTTGGTTACCGAGGACTGAATGCATTTCAGCATTTTTATGAGCACTTTTCTTAACCCATTCAGTTAGCAATGTTCCACTCCAGTGCTGGTGACAATACAGTTGCTTCAGCAAACAATGAGGTCAGAGACACTTGCTACTGACCTCAGCAAAATAATCAGATAATCAATTGAAAGGAGAAAAAAACAGTTCTAAACTCATCACCATAGTATTTAACTGTCATATATAAATGAGAGTCATACCAATTAGCTTTGTCTGTTATCTTTTTCCCCTCATCCTAAAGACCAAATTTCCCTGATCTCCTTCAGGTACACTATTCCTTGTGGGTTAAATCCTTCATGTTCAGTCTGAGACAGTCACTCCATATTGTCCTGAGCATGAGGCAAACTTTATTTAACAATTGTATTTACCCAACAGAGATATCCAAGAATAATCCACAGTCTGTGCATAGTTTTGGGTTCATAACCACATACTCACAGGGAAAGGATGCCAGTCCCTTAGTCAAGCTGTGAGCTGCACTGAGAATGGAGAAAGGAGACCTAAGTTTTTGAGATCTTAGATTTCTAAATAGGAACCTTTGTACAGTTTCAAATATGCAGTTCATTGCTTTCTGCTGAAACTCTTAATTACAGAATTAACAAATTATAGACTCATTTAGATTTGAAAACACCTTTAAGTTCCTGGACTCCAACTGCTAATGAAGAAACACAGCTCAAAAAATGTCATGGGGAATAGGCAGAACTAAAATCTCCCTGGCCTAAGAGAGGTTGTCCTTTCCCAGTAAATTTTTTTCTGACCTTGTTGATGAACTAACCAGTAGACTAGCCAACTTATTCTGCTCAGCACACACACAGCTTCTAGATTTTAGTGAGCTCCCATTTGTGCTGGATTATAAAGTCAGATAAGAGGACTAAAAAGAAGGTCAAGGCTGTGTGACTTGCCTGCAGTCACACAGCAAGTGAGTGGCTTAAGTTCTATCTGATGTCAACTAAATGGGCACTAAAAATACAAACAATTCTGATTGACTAAAAAATAACATAAATGCTTGAAAGTACAAAATAGGTCTGTTAAGGAACCTAAACAGTTTTTGTTTTGCCCATGAGGTGCTAACCATTTCCACTTTCAATTCTTTGTTCTTTTATACCTAAGTCACAGATGGTATTATTTTCAGATCAGGGTCTTTTTCACAGGTCTTTGAGAGGTCTTTCAGATCCTGGCTATTGAAACCTGAAATCTGAAGGAACAGGTATGCACATACAAACCACAGGTGGAATGCTGAAAATGTGCACGGGATATCGTATTTTTGATCACTTTAATGCTTATGTGTGTATATTGATGTATGTGATGCTTCATCAACATGCTCACCTTTGCTGTTTTCTAGTAAGTGCTATAATTTGATGATGTGGTTTTAGGGGTTAGGAAGTTTGTGTATCTAAGTACTCTAACTCTGTGTTTAATGACACTTGTATAAATGGTAGCACCTGGAGTCTTCGTCTCAGTTTCAGCAAGGTACTTAAGCACATGCCTGGCTTAAAGCAAGCAAGCAGTCCCATTGAAGTTAATTAGACTTCCCTTGTACTTAAAGTTAGGCATGTGCTTAAGTACCTTGCTGCATTAAGACCTTAATGAAGATTGGGGTATAACTGCCTTTGTTGCAGTGTGTGTAATGTGAGTCATTTAGTGCATTCAGTGTGGAGCTGGGAGTACAGTAAAGCAAAGCTGAGTGAGTACAAACACTGAAAGGCTAGGATATAGTTTTGTAGCTGTTGTGGTCACTGGTCAGACTCAGCTGCTTATTTTAGGTAATGGTGTCTCCCAAGGGCTTGTTTTCTATTTTTTTCACTTGCATCTGGCAGGACTCACAAGAAGTGTCTTTGTTGTATTTTAGGGGTTTTAGGTACCAATATTGATAGAGAGATATTGATTTCAAGTTGTCCTGGCTGGTTTAAAGATGCATGAGTGTTAACATCTTTTCCCTGGGGGACTGGATCTGAGGCCTTCTGAAGTCAATGGGAAGGCTCCCATCAGCTTTAATGGGCTTCAGATAAGGTCTTTAGGAGGTGAGAGAATTTCTTTGAGATCTGTGTTTTGTATCTCAGCCAGAAGTCAGCATTGCACTGGCGCTCAGCACTAGGGCAGAAAACTGGATGAGGATGGGGAGGGGGAAGAGGGTGAAGGTACACCTTAGACTGAACAGTGCCTTGAATTGCCACCACTCATGCTGTAGCACCTATCAATAAATTAATATGTGGACAATACTCACTGAAGAACTGACTCAGTCCCATACTAATTTACAAGGTCTGTGTGGATTACAGCATAAGGTGATATAGCATCAGGACAAAGCTGGAAACTGCTCTTTGTCATTTACTGTGAAACATGCAGAGATACTGACTTTGGTTTTCTGTTAAAGAAATTTTACAAGATACAAGGATAGAAATAGTAAAAAAAAAAGTTAATGCAGTAGTAGGTTGTTTGTTTTTCTCATTCATCTTCCTGTTACTGAGATGAGATGCACCATAAATGGCAGTTTCCAAGAGGTTTACAAAGAAGAATCCTGGTGCCAATCCTGCAGTTGCTATTGGTTAGAGAAATTAATCCCATGCTTTCTATAACCATAGTCTTCAACTCTTGCTTATTATAGATACGGTGTAAGGTGGTAGAATTTATTTCCAAGTGAACATTGCAAACACACCCTGATATCAGTATAAAAGTAACCTGTAAGAAAAAATTATACCTGTACAGCCAATTCTCATTGGCTTCCTATGAGCATGGCTTTTGGACACTTTGCTTATTAACTAATTTAAAACAGTCTGGAAGGGAAGAAATGCCAATATTTGCTTGAGATATTTTTTAAAATTCTGTAGTTTTGAGGAAATTGAGGCTTAAGGATAGCAGGAGAGAACATTATGTACAGGTCATGAATGCTGTGATTTGAACAAAGGAAGAGAGGCAGTTTGAAAGCATTAAACATATATAGAGCAGCATACATTAGACCCCATCAGACAGAACCTTTAAGATCCTGAATTTATCAAATGACAACATTCATTTTGTACTATGTAGAAGACAACAAGAAAGTCAGCAACTTCATGTGCTGACATTGCAGTAAAACATGATTTTAATTAGCTCACACAGAGGACACATTGAGGAAAAAGTGACATTTCATTGAGGAATATACTATTAAACACAACCCTCCTTGACCTGCCATTTATCAGGGTGCAACACAAAAGTCACATGATTCATCCTGTCTTTCTTGTTGTCCTTTGAACCCTGGAAATTCATGGCTCATTTGCAGTAACATGGGATCCTCCTGGTTTCTTGACACACAGAAGTATCTACTGCTTTTCTGTACAGTGATGGAGAGCAAGAGGCACAACTCTTTATAGCAGTGGCCAGTTTGAACACCAGAATAGCTGCATGACAGGCAGCTTAATATTTGAAGTTATCAACTGAGAGGAGTTGAGGAAAAAATGGAATGAAAAAAGAAGCATACTTTAGAGAAGCACCAGATTGTCCTCAAATTAGAAAAAATAACCACAAACAGAAGCAAAAAATGAAAATAAACATAGAGCAAGTAATTTAGGATTAGTGTCATGCCAAAAATGTGTTAGACTTTGGTTACATGCAAGTCTAAAGTATATCAGTTGCTCTTATTATAAACACTAATGAAAAAGGTGTGCTGGATTGATACCCCTATTTAGACCTCAGAGATGAAGAAAAACGTAAATAGAATTTTACCTTTTTTTTCTATGTACTAAACAGTTGCTAGACCCAACACTGCAGAAAAATAAACAAATCAGGAGTCAAACATATCCATTAGGATGTTCAGCTTTCTGTATTTCATCAGTCTTATTAATAACCCTGGAGGGAAATTTCTGTGGTTAAAGTTCAGGAATGGAACTCAGAGGCTTGTCCAATCTCTAATTCTGCCAGATTCTCCTTCCGAAACTGAGCAAGTTAGTGACCTATTAGTTCTATATTTATAAAATGGGGATTATAATTTTGTATCTCAAAGAGGGGTTGTGAGGGTAAGTCTACTAATACCTCTAAGATGCTTAGATATGAGGGTGATGAGTGCCATAGAAAATC
Organism: Vidua macroura; assembly: GCF_024509145.1. NCBI lineage: Eukaryota > Metazoa > Chordata > Aves > Passeriformes > Viduidae > Vidua > Vidua macroura. Next base: position 29,186,452 of record NC_071572.1, read on the forward strand.
CTATAAATAAATAAAATAAACTGTGAGAGCCTGAGGCACTGGAAGCTGCTGCCAAGGCTGTGCATTTCCACACTCCCCTTACTGCGGGAGATGTGGCTCACAGCCAATATGCAGTCTGAGAGCAGCTCCTGCATTAGTGGAGTGTGTGTGTTGTTTGTTTATTTGGTTTTCACAAAGGGTACCCACTACATAACCAAGGTAACCACAGTCTGTTTAAAATGAGATGGTGCTGTGATGTGGTGAATCTGATATGCCTAGTTTTGGTTGCTGTCTGTGTTTTTTTCTTTTTTTCAGTGACAAATACATTTCCTAAAACCCTTCGGGAATCTTTTATCAGTGTGGGTTGGTTCAATTGCTGTTATTTTCTTTGGGATTTCTGTTTGTTTATTTGCCTGTTGGGCTGTGCTGGCAGCTGGCAGGTTTGAGGGGCTAGCCCTGCCACCCTGCAGGGCTTCCACAGTACAGGGCCTGAGGACAGGGTCAGCAAAATGAAACGTTTTGCCAGTTTCTTTGGCAGGTTTTTGGGACTAAGGTCTTGGCACCAATGTGGCAGTGCAAACACAGAGAGGGGACCTTCCACAAAGGAGATGACATTTTCTACAGCAGCTACTGAGGGACCTACAGAACATTCACTGCTGCTGGGCAGCAGTGTGGTCTTTGATTTTCTTGGTTTCAGGATTCCTGGCTTGCAACCTCCAAGTGACTGTGCAGAGATGAAACGCTGCAGTAAGGAGAGCACCGTGTTGTTAACACATACCCAGAGAGGAGCAATCTTTCAGGACCAGTTCAAGCAGTCCCTGGCACCAGCTGGCAAGTGAAAGCCCTTGTGAGAAGGGGCAGGGGAGTAGCAGTGCAGTCAGGGCATTCTCACAGAGTCTCAGTGGAGAGATCAGAGGAAGGGCTACAATATCCAATCCTGTATGCTTGCAGAGGAAACGCTGCTAGGAGTCAAGGACCTTCCCCAACAGATGTGTGATGAATGAGCGTGCTTGTGATATCTGCAAGTTTGTGTATAAACTACTGTACAGCCAATATCAATTATGAAACAGGAAAAGAAGAAACAACTATGCTAAGATAGGGCTTTCCTATAGTCTAATCAGCAGGACCTGGTGCTTTGTCCCAGGGGAAGAGACCATCACAGGAGCTGTGCAGAAACACACTTTAGACTAAGCCAAGACTAGGAGGAATTGATAAACTAGAGAGGAGAAGAAAAATCTTCCTCCTCTACCCTCCAAATCAAAAGGTGTTCTCCAAAAAATGCCATAAAAGGCAAATATTGTTCCCTTACAGTACTCCTGAGAGGCTGAAGGTTGAAATCAAGTTCTTTGCCCTGAGGTAGTAAAGGGGATGAAATCCAGCAGGAGTGAAAATAAGCACAGTCTAGGTTCTCCAGTAATAAATATTCCATTATTAAACTGCCACCTCCACGCTGGGGCAGAAAGAGGCTGTCCACAGAAGCAGCTGGGGCTTGATGAACTCCTCTTTGAGTTTCCCTTTCCTGCTCTGTGGCAGCTTCCACTTTGCCCACCTTGCAACCCATGAACTGGGAAAACACAGCAGGTCTGACCACTTGCATTCTATCTCTAAAATTCCAGACGAGAAATAGCTGCCCGTGGGAGTTTCCAGCTTCAGGCTTTTCCTCCCTCTTGAAGGACAGGATAGGACAAGAAAGGAGAAAGTTAGAGGAAGAGAAGACAGAAAGGAGCCAAGAGAGAAGGCAAAGAGATGCACTGTGACTGAAGAGACACAGAAAGACTGGATGTCTTAAAGTGAGGCAAATAAATGTACAAAGAAGAAAAGCAAGAGAGCAAGATGAAATTAGGGTCATGGGAAAGAGAATGGAAGCCCCCTTGTTTTTTAAAAAAAAAGAATAAGGTGAGTGACATGTTGTGGACATTTGAAATAAATGCAGTGAAATAAGACATTGGAGCAAACTCTGTTCTATGTAAATGTCATTAAAATGGGGCTGGAGGGTGTTCAAGTCTTCTTGTTGACCATGTCCTTCCATGAGTCCCTATATCCACCAAATTGTCTCTCCATGAGCCAAAACAGCTTGCCTATAAAAAATTCTGATCCTTAAGCAAAATACTTCTTGTTGGATTTTGAGTCAAGACCTTCTTTGCAGGTTGAGCAGGAATATGAGTAACAGGCTTTTCCGTTCTCCTCAGAAAAACATACCATAACTCCCTTCTTTATTATCTTTACATGAACTAAATGCATCCAGTCTTTTTGAAGGTCTTCATAGGCTTCTCATCATTCTTGTCAAAAAGAAACAAGTCAGTTCTGAAGTGTGATATTCAGGTACTTTTACTAATGCCTTCACAACACGAAATAAACGGAAAGAATTATTTTTTTTAAATCTTATGTATATTTTTCTCTTGCATTTGCACCACAGAATAAATTTTATTTTTTCTTTAGAAATTTGATGCTTGTAACACATCAAACCTGCAGTAGGGATGATCCATATAGCTACCAGTTTCTAAGAAAAAATTCTGTCCATCAGTTACACTCTATCCCATATTTATTGAACATTTATCTTTTAAGTAGTGCCTTGCACTTGTCCTTCATGAATTTCATACTCCCTCCCCGTATTCTTTTCCAGACCATTTTGCAAATTTGTCAAGGTCATTTTGAATTCTCAGCCTTTCTTGCAGTGTGCTGTGGTTCTTTCTTTTTACCTTCCTGCTATTTGCATGGCCAGTAAGGATATTTCTTCATTCCATCACTCTTTGAGTGTGTTGTTATCCATGTACCTGTATGTAAGGAAAATGGGAACTTTTGTGTATCTGATGTTGATTTACGTGTTAGAAGCAGAATGAGATGACAGATGTCATCTAAGTAAAAATGTTGCTCTGCACCATTTTTTTCGCTCACTGATATGGATCACACTTGAAGAAACCAGCTCACTGATTATTGGTAAGTGTTGGTAATCTTAAAACCTAACACCCTACTTCATGTTACCTTGGTAAAGTGAAACTAGAGTGAAGAGCAATATGTGCATATTTACATACATTCCTATATATGACTATACCTAAGCGTGCCTGCATGTGTATGTATATATGTATCTATTTGTTGCTTCAGCTGTTCCTAATACAAATAAATAATAAATAAGGGAGCCAAATAAATTAATAAAATAAAATGAGCTCTTTGGAGGAACTCCTATATTTCAATGGAAAATTCCCATAATTTCTGACACATCGATAGGACATCATCTTTCAAAGACACACAGTGTCTTTTTGCTCTGCACAGAGCTGAGACCTGAAAATGAAGGTACTGAGGCCCATTTCCGTTGCTTTTGAGGACAGGCTTTTTCATTTACTTCTCAGCATAACAGTTGGACTGCACAGAAGCACTGGAGCTTAACAAAAAATGACTCTCAGACAAAAACTGTAATTATCACAGGGGAACAAATTAAACAGAAAACCCCACTGGAATGAGATTTCCACATATTTAGAGTGTGTTAATACCAATAATATGGTACATGCTAACAATAGAATCTTTCTGTAGCTTTTGTAGTATCAGATATGAATAAAAATATGTATGATTACACTGCCTCAAAAGAAACAAGATGCTGAAACTCTTTTGTGGATTATTTTTTAAATGTTTAGGAGGTGGAGAAGTTAATTTGAGAAAATTTGGTGTATTTTATTTATAAGTGTTTTCATTTTAATCAGTACTGATCACAATGGTATTGATCTAGGCAATAAAAGGGAATTAATTTCAAATACATTTGCTAAAGTACAGTATGCTCTGTACAAGTATACACTTTTTAACATGTATTTTACCTTTATTTATTATATTTTTATTATTTGCAATTATTCTTCCACCAGTACTGTCATCTGCCAATCACATATATTAAATGCCCATTAAAATGGGCATCTATGAAAGAAGCAGACTCAGTATATCCATCTTTCAGTTTAGTTAATTTTCCTAAGGGAGAAAAAAAATCCAACACCACAACATTTGCAGATAAGCATATATGTTTGTGCATATATATATGTGTGTGTGTGTGTAAAAGATCAAGGTGCTAATGATGGAAACTACAGAAAGGAGTGTGTCACCAGATTTATTCATGCCATAGGTCTTATAGACAATAATCATTGTTTCAGAGTATTGTCAGAGTCTTATGTAGCAATATGTATATAAACTGTGATAAGATTTAGTTTTGCTTTGAAGTCCAATGATCCTTCTCCTAACAATGAATTTCATGTGCATCTCTCTTTCTTGAATTTTAAACTATGGCATGTATTAAGCCTGCCTACAAGTGTGCACACATATTTGTGTATATAAATCTCTTTTGTGTGCGCATAGATGAATGTTACAGTGTCTTCATCTGTTTTCAGATGCACTCAGTCCCTGAAAGATTGACTTTTAATCATAGTGTTAGATAATATCATTCAATTTTAAAGTAGTCATGATATTTTTTTCCTTTTCTCTCTTTTCCTTTCTTTTATAATTATCCTATTGGAACTAGACTGAATCTTGCATTTTCCTTGAAATAAATAAATTGTAAAGCTCTGTAAGCAGCAAATGTTTTTATGGTGTGGTGAAAACATCCTGTTTGAATTTGCACAAACAATATTTATGTTATTTTCTTTTTTAAGGACTTATCTCTGTAACATTATTGACACATTTGATCAATACTTTTAAAGGTTTCTCTTTTTTATTTTTTTTTAAATCAAATGCTGGAATGATTTGTATGTTTACCTTGATAATATACACTTGTCTCTTTAAGGTGACAGCAGATGGTCCAATAAGAAGTGGCAGAACTAAGTGCTAAAAATATAGCAGCCCATCTCAAGCTCCCTTAACCATAAAATCTATGAATTTATGCTCAACTGAGCGATAAGACATAGCCATGAAATGTCCAAGGGTGAATCAGGGTGGTCGGAAGTGTACCTATTTCCCCTGCACAATGAGAAATTGTTCAATGTGCTGTCTAAATGCACAGACAATATTTAGTAGTTTTATTTATCAATTAACTGCTTCCATCACGCTCAGCCTTTGTACATCATAGTGTGCTGCCGAGAATTGCTGTACTGCTTTGCCTTCCAGGTTTCTGTGGGCTGTTGTGTTATGCACGTTTTGTAGCTCTCCAAGGTTAGTTTAATACTGGCATTCCAGCGTGAACAGTTTGATAGTCTGGGGATTAAATCTTCAGAGGATGTAAGTCAGTGCATATCCACATGGCATCACAGTTTGCATCACAACACCATCACTACTTAACACATAATTTCAGGTTATATGTGATTTCTCAGACAGGACTTTATCCTTCTTTGTGTCTGTATCTGTCTCTCTGTCATTCCCTACACCTCACATTGTAGGTTATATTCTCTGCTCCACCTGTTCCACAACACACAGCCAAACAGAGTACCGATGCTCTGCTGTGTTAATCAGATGAAGAAACTACACCAGAAAAAATATTCTAAACCATGGGTTTTCTTCTGAACCATGCTATGTCAGTTCCATGTCCTCATCTTCAAATGACTTCTGGTATTGAACAAACCAATTGCAGATCTGTTCCTCTACAGAGGAACAGCAAAACCATATTACCTGATTAGCCATTACCTCTGCTGTATTTGTTTTCACCATCCTTAAGCTTACTGGAATGCAAAACTGTTGCCAACATCATCCATATCAAAGATATTTGGACACACAAATGAATAAATTGTATTTTGCAAAAAGTCAGTGTATTTTCTGCGGAAGCTCAAGGAAAGTGGATGTACCATTTGGTGTGAATAAAGCAGGCAGGCAGACACAGCAGATCAGCATCCAGAGAAAGGGAAAGATGCCATCAGAGAAAAGGGACTACTTATCATCCTTTTCTGTCAAGACATTATGGGCCTGGCTGTGATGTAGCATGGCCATTTTCTGCATAAAGTTAATTTAAGCAGCCCAGGACAGATTATTCCCCTGCAAGAAATAATTCCTGCTTATTCTCCAATCTGCCAGTGTAACAGAATAAAAGAGCAGAAGCAAAGGGAGGAGGTGGGGGCTGTTGTACCTAATGCACTGTGTCAGTCCTCAGTCCAGGAATCTGAAGTAGCTGCATAGTTGAGATTGTTACAGTTATTTTACAGGTGGATGGTTTGGGAAACAAAAAAGTTCGAAGGCTTGAACAAACCAAAAAGCAATCACAGACGCTAGGGAACACTGGATCTCCATTCTCTGCTTTCTGAAGGTAGGAGTTGGAGACAGGGAGAGAGAATATGCATAATGTATTTTATATGCAAAACACAGTACTGTATAAAAACAAAGATCACTCACAGTTTTGCCATACATATATATAGCATAACATTAAAGAAATTGCTCATCAAAAAAGCACAGTGATTACACAATAAAACATTTTGAGCAACAGAGATATAGCCTGGGCCATTCTCCAATGAAGAATTTTAAATTAACTAATGCAATTATTTTGACAACTGTAATTTCAGTAAAATTAAAATTCTTGATGTTGTATTTCATCATTAACACATGGTTACAAGAGCCATATATGTTTCCCTTTATATTTGTCAGTGGATTGTTCCAGAACGATACAAAAATATCCTTACTTCCTGTAGTTGCAATTCACTCTATATTTTGCTCATTTGCCAGCATGTGAAAGAACTAGTATTGAGTCTGCCTTTGTGATTTAGAGTCTAATGTAGTGTTATACAGGGTCAAAGTGTTATAAGTTTGGTAGTTGTGGTAGACAAAAATACATCAGGCAAAAACTGCATAACTGCTTGAGCTATTCAAAAAGAGTATTGCATATTATAGCACCCAAGTGCCTCTAAGTGACGAGCCCTAGGTGTGTGTCACATTGCTGGGCTGCCTCATCAGCTGTGTGCAGTCCTTGCATGCCCCAGTACCGAAACAGAGGCTCCATCCCTCCCCATTGCCCCATTGCCCCAAGAAGTCATTCTGACAGACCAAGTGCTTCAGAAGCAGGTTGTGCAGCTACTTTTCCCTCTTTGCATATCCATTCCTTACCCTTTTCTAGGTCTGTGACTACTTCTAGTGCAAATACTAAATGAAGTTTTTTCAAATGCTCTAAAATCTGTGTAAAACCATATTCTGCTAGATAAGGAGGAAACAAAGATTTGGCTGGTAATCTTTCACTTTTAATGAACTTTTAAATGAGCCAAGTATTCTCAGCCAAATGACCACCCACCTGTGGAGGGAGTAAAGGTTAGTTCTATTCCTCTTCAAGGTCCACTTTTCAAGTTTAAGAATTGCAGTTCCAAATTTCAAAGAAGGAGGTACTCAGGATGGAAACCTTGGGAACAAAAACAACCAGAGGCTAGAGGAAGAGCCTTTGAGTAAACAAGAGGGATGAGAGACAATCCTTCCCATATGTCAGCAAAGACATTTCCTTTCAGAATACCTCGGGTACCAACAGATAATCCATCCTACACATACTTTTCTTGTGTGACTTGGGGCAGAGACTGGGAATTTCTGTAGGATGTCTCTTCTGGTGGGCCACAATTTAAAAATAATATTCCAAGAAAAACACCTGTGATCCCAACAGAAGCAATCTTCCTACTCAAGTGTCCTTATGACATTACAGTACATATATTTAAATCACTGAAGGTGTGATTCTATACTCCCAGCTTAGGTGAATATCTATTCTCCTGGAGTCAGGCTCATTATTAATTGCATCTTCATTCTATGCAACAAAAGACAGCAGAGACTAGGATAGTTATCTGCTGCTGTCTGGTATGCAACAACACTGTTTTTTCAGACCTGATAAATAAATGGAAACTGAGTGATTAAATTAACTTCAGTACTTTCACAGAGCTCCTGAAAATAATTTTCAAAGTTGCAATAGGTATTTTTAAAATAATATATCTCTTTATTGTGAAGAATATAAGAGAAATCACGTAACTATTAGAGACTAAAATTCCTGCTTTAACAATCTGGAGGGCAATCTGTGCAACTTCGTTTCATGAAATAAAATTATGGTCCTTGGAGGAACAACAGGAGGATGCAAGAGAACTACTCACTTAAATTCTTATATTAAATAAGCTTAAGAACAGAAGTGTGCAAAACTACATATCTTCTATAGTCCAATCATCAATTACAAGCTGATGCAGACAAGCAAATTGAAAACCCAATTTTAGTCTTCATTTTGTTCTCTTCCTTCCTTTTTAGAGACATTTAAAGCTTAGTATACCAGTGATAATAAAAGCTTTCAAGGAGCTTTAGATTCCTAACAAAACCATAGCTTTTACTATGTCAGAGATATGGAGGAAAAATTCTTGTGAACTGAGTTAAACTGGGTTTCTCTTTCCAGCATCCATTTACTAACAAATAAATTGTACAATGTAATACATTTCAATTCCACTTTGCCATATAAACCTTATTTATTTGCAGTTGCAGGGTTTGGGGTCCATTGATCCCTGCAAGTTATTTTTATCTCTTGCTGATATCTTTTTCCCTCAACATTTTAGTTGCTTGCAGGAATTAGCCCCTTTTGCTGCCCAGTCATTACCACAAGTATTAAGCTGGTACTTCAATATTTTCCTATGTGTCTTTTTTGCTTGAGAACACTGACTTCCTGACCCTCAGCATCTGCATACTTGGGTAGTCCTAAGCTCTCTGATTACCAGCCATGGCCAGTGCCAGTGGTGCGGGTGTCCCTCAAGAGTTCCACTTGGGAACACAAAACCATGTACCTCTGCATGTACTCACATCTTTGGAGGAAACTGCTGGTCTCCTTTGTGATATGCATCAGAAAGAGAAAATCCCAGCTGATTTTACACTGTGGATTTCCTAAGTGTTATTTTTCTTCACTGTCCCTTTCTTCCCACCAGGTTCCCTTACAGCTCTTAAGGATAAGAATAGCACCCACTCCTTCCACAACCTAACACAATGCAGGCTGAGCTCCTTGGCAATGCAAACCAGCTCCTAGCATCTTTTCAAGTTTGGAGATCCAAGCCTTCTTTGTGAGTTCAACCTTGTAAGCAGTGAATGTGATAATGTTGATGATTACTTCTGATTGCTGGTCTCTCCTTTTTGTCAAACATAACTCATTTGAGCTGAATGCTGCCATCCTTTCTGCTTCTGTTTTTTGGGTTTTTTTTTTTTTTTTTTTTTTTTTTTTTGCTGTTTTGTTTTGGTTTTTTGTTTTTGTTTGGGTTTTTGTTGTTGTCTTTTTTTTTTTTTTTAGGAGCTCTATCTTTCATTTTCTCTCCTTCACCACATCACCTGTATCTTCTGCAGTTGATTACACATTCATTAGGCATGTAATTCCATGAGATTCTTTCTGAAGAGTGCTTCACTTTCAATAGCGACCCCCTTTAGCAATTTACAGCCCTAAACTGCTGTGTAAAAGGACACAATAGTCCCCTTCATGTTGTCATCAGGTTCCTAATGTAAAGATATTCTTTCTCTCCGGTTTCACATAAACTCTGGCAACACAGATGCTTTAGTCCTTCCTTCATCATCTGAGACCTCTTGACTCCAGCACTGAAGCATGCCCCAGGTCTCACTCACTGTCTGCTGCAGTGAAACACACATATGCAGAAACAAGAGCAACTTTGTTCTGGAGGCAGAGGTCAGCCCAGACAGCGTTCGGCTTATGAACACCTGTGCTGTTCACATTAGTTTTTATTACTAATTTTTCTACCACTTTATCACATGTTAGAGGGGGATATGAGTGGATGCTGAACCAACCTGGTATTGGCTTTAAGAGTAGGTCATAAAATAATGTAATGCTCTGTAGAGATTCAGGTCATGTCTTCAATTGAAGATAAAGTGGTTTTTACCTCTATCATGCCAAGAAAATTAATGTAGCCTCTACTTGCCTCTCTCCACCTTGGCATCCCTTATTAAACTTAGGGCAATTATGATCTGAACATTTTTAGGATGACAAACATCAGGGATCACCTGAGGTTAATGTCAATTAATAGGTTGTGGCAGTTATGGAGTAACTGGCAATTTGGATGAGAAAATGAAAGAAAAAAAGAAGTAGAAAAAGGTAGAAGGGGATAATGTTATATGGCTTAGAAACCAAATATAAAAGTTAAGTGAGTACTGATACTGATAAAGGAATCATTAGAAGTTTAATTCCTTAGCATCTGTCAGTCCATGCTGTTATGTCACACTGATAACTGCGGCACGTGAACGGTGTCTCTATAGCCTATATTTCGTCAAGGAGTTTCACTGGGCACGTGGGAGCTGTCAAGGCCTGGAGAGGTGATCTCTCAGAAAGATGTCTGCAGCATTAAGTGTTTAATGCTGCAGACGTTTAATAAGACCTGGAGCAAGTGTTTTGCAACACCTGTATGTACCTGTGAATGGCTGTGTTATGTTTTAAATGTAATGTTTTAAAACACTTCTTCCTTTTTGTCTTCAGGTACAATTGAGCCAGATACTTTACAGACATAATTTGCTATGGTTCTTTTGATTTTACCAGGATTGTGCCATCTGAAGCTGAGACCCAAGAGATTTTATATCTTCTGAGTACCATATATCCTGGAGAAAACAGATTTATGTAGAAAATGGTTTTCACCTGTCATAGCATACTGTGAAGGGAAAATGAGAGACAAGAAAACAAACCGTCTGCTTTCCTAAGTTAGAACTTTCTCCATTCCAGTTAAGGAAGTAAATAATAAGACGTGATCTATTATTGCATTTCTCTATTATTGAGTCAGCTTTAAATAAAAATCTTGATTAATAGACATAGATGTATTTATGCATTTTATACATATGAGATATAAAAAATGCACATTGAATTTGATTTTTTAATTAGACACAATTAGAATGTAACAAAAAATAAGTGTGACATTGTCAAATTTATATAAATTTGCCATGATTTCATATCTCATGGGAGATCATGAGGTATTTCCAAATCTTACTAAGTAATAGAAACAAAATATTATTTCATTAATAAGGTGTTATCACCAGTGTCACAGTAACTGCACCCACAAATCAGGCACAGAACTGAGCAAAATATGTGTTAGTAATAAATTTGGATTTCGAACAATTATGTCTTGCATCTATCTTGTAATTTCCATATTATTTTTTATCTGATATTAAAGGCTATATATTTAATGATATTTTGAAGACGTCCAGTGTCATTTTTAGCTTCCTAATGCACCCACATTTGGATATATGAAATTCAAGGTAGGTTATGAAGAAAGGGTAAGAAGAAAATCCAAAGTAATACTTAATTATGTGCATACAAAAAATTCCAAATTCTCTTGTATTCCACCAGATGTATTCCAAAGACTTTTTCTTTCTTTTTTTTTTTTAATTCCTTCTTTCATCTCAGACAATATTCAGGTGCTGTTTAATAGCCACTATTCAGTGTAATTGAAATGTTCACTGGTGAGGTTTTTGTTTCATTAAACTATTACTACTTCCTTTTTTATTTGACTTCATGAATTTAAGGCTTGCAATTTATCTTAAAAGCATGTAATGAGAATCACAGAACCATGGAATATCCTGAGATGGAAGGGACCCGCAATGATCATCAAGTATAATTCCTGACCCTGCACAGGGCAATCCTAAGGATGACGCGCTGTGCCTGAGAGCACTGTCCAAATGCTTCTTAAACTCTGTCGGGCTTGGTGCTGTGACCACTTCTCTGGTGAGCCTGTTCCAGTATCCAGTTACCCTCTGGGTGAAGAACTTCTCCTAATGCTTAACCTAAGTCTCCCCTGACACAGTTTCACTTGGGTCCTGTTACTGGCCACCACAGAGAAGAGATCAGTGCCTGCCCCTGCACTGACCTTCATGAGGAACCTGTAGCCTGCAATGAAGTCTCCTCCAGGCTGAAAAGACGAAGTGAACTCAGCTGCTCCTGATATGGGTTCTCCTCTAGACCTGTGTCTAAGAATGAGCTTTTTTGCAGCATCTTCTATGGGCAGATTTCTAGGGAAAATCAACTAATTTGGTACCCTATATCCATAGGATTTAAGAAAAATAAGATTCTTTACCTAGCCAGAGCAAGAGTATTTGTAAATAGAAACAGGGAATCATGTTGTACTTTCATGGCTGCTTAGTAAATTAATCTGCAGCTATCTCTGACACATATTTTAATTTTAAGGCTAGGGAATATGGTGAATACCATAAAAAGATTGCCCTGAACACAGCTCCAACATATTCACGTGTGTTTGAACCTCAGTGGTGTGTGTCTGTTCTTTATGTTTGAAACCACTATTCTAAAAGAAAGAAAAAATAAGGTACATTTTGAAAGACCAAAAAAATTCCATTTTATCTTACCCAAGATGTAACATTTTTTAATGCCCACATGGTAGTGAAAAGTAGGGAGATAATATGTGGATTATTTTAAATTATTGCATATCTTCTTGCTTAGAACATAAGTAATTACATTAGTACAGTTGACTACAAAAACAAGAAATAAATTCACATTAGTTTGTTGAATCTGTGTTAGTGGACATCCTTGGTGTGTAATTCAGATTAATATTTATAGCTCTGCATTAATTTCTTGTACTTGGCTCTATAAATTTAGCTTGGAGGACACCAACAACTGTCCTTAGTTTGTGATGCAAAGTCCAAATGGAAAAAGTCCATGCTGATTGAAGTCCAAAATTATTTCTAAATATAAATGTGTATTTGTGCTTGTGTCTTTCCAGTGGCTGAACTTAAAAAAGCTTTCCAAGTTGTTTTTTTACTCAAAAAAGCCTCTCAGCTTCAAGATACGATGTTCCTATATTATAATGTGAAAGATGAACTTCCACATGTATGTACGTAATTTTTTCAAAGCAAAAAAAAAAGCCTCTTTGAACTTTCATCTTAAAATCTAAGTCATGGTTGAATCTCTTAGAAAGATTCCTCATCTGTCCATTAGAATTCTGCCTCTGCATTCATGGTTTTCCACATCTTTTTCAATGCAGTTCTAAATATTTTTCTTTCTTCCAAGACTAATGTTTTGAATTAGCAAGAGACATCTACTTTTTCCATACTTTTCTGTATTCAGAAGTTCTAAGATCCTTCTTAGAACAGTGTAGACAGTGTATTGGGGGCTGCTTGCTGAAGCAAAAGGCAGCAGTACTGGTCACAAAGGCAACCACTTTAGTACCTGAAATACCCATAGGAAAGTTGCATCAAAAAAAAATTATCTCATATGATGGAAGATCAGCTCTTGAGGCAACTAGCAAATTATCCTAGCAGGTAGCTAGAACTGATGAAGAAAAACATGTCCTTTTAAATAAGAAATAGCTATTAGGGTCTAAGGAAACATATTAAACTAATAAGTGCTCAGATTGATGCATGAATTGCAACGCTTATGTATTACTAGATATTAACATAAAAGATATGGCCAAACAAAGTCAGGATTTGCACCTAAATTAAGTAGACCCCCAAAAATACTTGAAACATTATTCCACTGTCAATAGATAACACAGTTTAAATCCAATGTCTGTTTTCCCAGTCGAATCCATGGAAATATGTTTGCCTGTCCAGGAAATGACAGTGAAAAAAATCACAATACATCAAAATTTTACTTCATTCATCAGAGAGGTTTTCTTGCTTTGCTTTTATTTTTTATTTGTTTTTTTGCTTGCTTTTGTGAGTAGCAATATCTAGAGTAGAGGCAAATTTTAGATTTTAGCAGTGTTTTCACAATAGTTCCTGACTTTATTTTCCTAAACTGCACATAGGTGGTTTCTGGGTTTACTGCCATTATGTTCTGGTTTTCTGACATTAATTTGAGATGACGTAGATAAGAGAAGCAATTCCATTCATGAAATCAAATTCTGCTTGTAAGTATGCCTTTCAAGAAAAAGGAAGATCTGTATTTCTTCTAAGTGTTTGCAGGTCGTGTGTCTGTGTTAACTCAAATAATGAAAGCCAGGACTGATGATTGGCTGATTCAGTGAAGCTCTTGCCAACAATTTTCAGAGATTAGGAGGTTGTTGGAAAGATATCAATGAAGGTTTAGGGATCACTGTATGAAGTATTCTAAATTAACAGCTAATGGATGTTTTTAATAGCTCTTTTATAGATGAGTGCAGCTGAATGAAAACCGACAAGAAAGCTCAGCTTTGCTTGGTATGAGCTTTAACTTTTTTCACACATGATGACCTGCCTCTGCACTAGCTTTCTCACTTTGTTTTTGCATAGGGTAAGAAGTAATTTATTTTATAGTTAATAAACATATCCACACACACTTTAATCTTTTTGGTTTTTTTTTTTTTAAGTAGTAGAGAATATTTTTTTCCTAAAATGCTGCGTATACCCAGTGCTGGACTACTCTTTTCCAAAGATTTGTTCATCCATCCTGCTGTTTCTGGCAAAGTTCAGTTCTTGCAGAAATAGTGAGCAGACATGAAAAAAATGAATACTCTTTGATTATAGCTGGTGTAATCAAGTTGTCTGACCTTCCTGGTGCACGAAGAGACATGACTTGGGTATTCAATATTCAATTTCAGTGGCCCAAAGAGATGAATAAATATAAGGGAGACAGAGTTCATATGAAAGTATACCATTGGGACAGAAAATAAATGTCTTGAGGTTGTTTTTTACACTAGAGCTCATGTGATTCTGATCATTTCTATTGATGCCAATGGGCTGTCAAAAGACAGTATTTTTGTCATAGAACAGGGACAGATGTGACATCATTGCTTCTGCCTAGTTCACAGGTGCTTAAAATTATCTAAATGTTTTAACTCTCAAAATTTTGCCAAGAGGGATTCAGTGACTACATCTTTCAATAAAGAACTCTATTTGTGCTTTTACGTGTGCTCTCTTTCATTTCTGCACTATAAGCATATCAGATGAATAAGAAATATAGTTTAAAATGTTGCATTTACCTTAAGGTAGACAAAATATTCAGCAAAGAAACATCTTTTCGTCATACTGAGGCTTTTCTGTTAATATAGAAACAAATTTTTTAAAATATCAAAATGAAAAACAGCATATATTCTTAAAATTGACCTATCATCAAAGAGATGCCAGTTAAACATCATTTTACAACTATTTGTCAAATTCCTATTTCTACTCAAAGACAGGCTATGCAAGGAAAACATGATGTTACTGGATGTTTATGTGTGGATAGCTCAGTCAAACTACATATTTACAGTGACTGTAATTGTAGCTTAGGCATCTAGGACCAATGTGAAAAATACATTTAGACAATATGTTTTGGTGTCTGAAACTGGAGTGGAAACCCACTATAAAAATCTTTAGATTATGTATCAATAAAATAACAGTTATTTCATTGTATTTTATCTTGTACTATTGTAGTACATTCTGTAATGATGAATTCTGAGAACTAGCTCCTATTGATTGATACCATCCCACAAGGACATAAATTCACTGCTTTCATTTTTAATAAGTACTATGAGAAGCAAGAATTTTCAAACTTTTTACAAGCCTTTTAGATTAAACATCTTTATGTGAATCTGAGTAACATCTCAAACAGGGATATAGGTAAAGTATATAAGGAAGTTTTACAAAAGATTTCAGTCTTTATTATCAAGACTAATTGGCCTATTATGATCCTTTATTTGTAAGAAGCCATTAACTTCTTAATGCATTGTGGGCAGTAAGATTCTCATCAACATATTCTGTAGTATATTTAAATCTTTCTTTGATTCAATCAATTAAAAAAAAAATAAAAAATAGGATTGGCTGATTTTCAAAAGAAAGGATATATTGTGGATTTTTCCCTGATACTATCACAACAAAAAGTAATTGAAAAATACAATCTTATTGAAGGAATATTTTAATTTTTTTTTTTTTTAATTTTCAAAAATACCTCAGTAATTTCATACAATATCAGTAAGGATGTGCAAGTGATTCCTACCCCATGAAACCATCACATAGACAAAGAGAAAGAAACAGCATTAGTACAGTGTTCATCTTCAGATCTAACTCTTCATTTTTCTTTCATTTTGCTTTTTTGCTTTTAATATTTATACCCATTATGGTCAAGTTTTTATATCATGATGGTGCTTTCTAAGGCAAAAAGGCTGACTTCAGTGATAGAGATCTATCACCAAAGTGCCAGTCTGTCTTTAAAAAACCGTATATATAGTATGATTGAAAAGAAAGTGCTAGCTAAGTGCAGATACAGCTTCCTGCCATCTAGGGAAAACTAACTCCTCACAACTGTATTCTTAAGCTAGCACCAATTATTTTAAAGGAAAAAATCTCAAGGAGAAAAACAGCATCAACATTTTTAACAGATTCAAGGTCTCCATCAAAACAAGCATTCAGGAAATTTGTTCTTTCGGATTGGAGAAGAGTGCAACAAAGCCAGATTTTAACACATAACTAGGGAAGATATGCATGAAATCCCATTTTAGGCTCTCTGACTGAGTGGCATCTTTGGAAGAATGTATATAATGTCTTAGCAGCTACACTTACTACCTCTGTAACTAAGCTTACCATCCTCCCAGGTCCTGCACCTTTTATAATATTATTTTCCTATCACTTTTTTACTAGTTCAATTGCTCTCCATTAATGCACAAAAGAATCTTATATTGGTAATGTAGATTTTGCTGGTACTTTACATGAGTGAACTGCTCAAACAAGCTATGAAATAAACACCTTTGGATAACTACTGATGAGTGACCTGAAGCTTCTAGGAGCTAGTGGTAGTTGACAAGAGAACTTTAAAAATTTAAACAAAGGGCAAAATAATAGAGCCTTGCATTTTATTCGTAAGGGAATGAGAAAAATGGGCAATAGTGCTGGCACCGATGGAGATGGGGAGCACTCACAGTCCTTTAGGCAAGCTAGATAACCAACACTGTGCAAAGGACCACTGCCCACTTGGTGACAACTTTTTAGGCCTTTAACTGAAGCATCTGAAGCTCCTAATTTCTCGTCTAACCATTCTTGAACCAGGGCTGATGCAGGTGATATTTTCTAGGTTTGGAACAGATATTCTGGGATGCCACCAGGCTATGCCAACCTGGGTCATTCACATAAGGACCTATGCAGTCAGGAATTTCTTGCAGACAAATCCTGTGCAGGACAGGTATCAGAAAGCTTTAGGGGGCTGTGTGACAATGCATCCCCTTCAGGAGGAAACACAGCTTGACTGAAGGAGTCCAGAGACCATGAAACGCCTGCACAAGTGCCTCCAGATGAAGCGCACTGGCTGGAGCAGTCATCAAAAACAATCTAACAGAGCATTGTGGGCATTGTAATCATTATCACTGGGAGTTGTAAGAAGGGTTCGAGGACATTTGTATCATCCAATTTGTACCATCATATTAAAATACTGTGGTGCATAGTACTGGAAAATGGTATCTGGGAGTCATTAATAAATACCTGGGCCAGAATAAGGCAAGGTTATCACCTTTTTGTCAAAGTAATTGAGATACTTCTCTTAATGGATGACCCCAATCACCACTGGACAATAAATATAAAAGCATACAGATGAAAAGGTTTTTCAGGCTACAGAATAATAGTGAGATATTGCAAGTGGGTTTCACAGATCCAGACAAAGTTAGTTATTAGTAAAGATTCTTTTTGTCATAAGAATTGCAATAATATTGAATAGAAAAGGATATATCTACAAGAGCATTTTAATTTCTTAAACTCTTCTTCCAAATATGGGAGAAATATATGGAAGTTAGTCTGTATTTCCTGACCTTGGCAGATCAAAACGCAAAAGGTTTTGCCCTCAAATGTCACCAGTGGTTTAGAGTGAAGAACCTTTTATTAACATTTTCAGAGTTTCTGGGTATATTCCCTTTAAGAATTTCCTTTCTAAAATCTGCATGCTAAATTATTCTGCAGCCCCTTCAGATCACCTATGTTTCATTGAAGCAGGACACATTTTTGCTTAAGTTATGCAGAGGAACAAATCCTCCGTTTTTAGCCTTCAGCTGGATTCTAAAAAGTTAGGGTGGAAGAAAGAAATTTTCTGTAATGTTCAACTTAAAAAAAAAAAAATAAAAGCAAACAAAACCATTTTCATATAAATGTAACAATCTAGGCAGAAAAGTATATCAAAATAAGTACTACACCACTGCAGTCAAAACATCTATATTTTAAAACACATTAGAATATTGCAGTGAATTGAAGAAAGTTTAAAAGTTCTTGGCCTATATTTTAAAGAAACAGATGCAAGCTTAATTTAAATATTATCAAGTAACTAGTCCTCTTGGTGTGAGAAATATTGAGTTATCATCTATTTAAAAATTAAACTTTCAAAATTCTTAAAAAGAGCCATATTTATTATGGCAGAACATGATCATACTATTACTGGTTTTTATGCTTTATCTTGCTATTGTATTTTGACTAAGAAAGCAAAGAAATGTTCCTTAAAATGATTATGTAGTAGCTTTATTAATTTCTTTAATCTTAAAATAAAAATCTGAAATGGGTTAAATGTATTTTACACAAATACCTCTCTCTTATTCCAATATGAACCGGACAAGCAGATACCATTTTGGCAGATGGTTAAACTCCATCAGTGTCAGGGGAAGGTAGAAACACCTTGGTTATACGAATGAAAGAGTTTAACCTGATTTAAAAATGCCAGACAAACTTATATGTTTGTCTGTATCTCATCATCTTCTAAATTTTTTTTTAGCAGAAATTGTTTATTTCAGATATCAAATAATTGGTTTGATTGACTTTTCCTGCTAGACTAGATCAACGTAAGTAAATACATATGAATATTTAGTGATGCCATATATATATAATATGGAAATAGTCAATTAAAGAAAAAAAGCTACATGCAACTGCTAGAAAACAAGTAAAACAGCTAAAATTCAAAATTAAATATGTTACAGGTGTCAAATGCAGTCCTGTTTTAAATAGTCTGTAGATGATACTTTCCATGCTGATAGCTTCCAGTGGCCTTTTAAGCTTGCAGGTACACACATTTTTATTTAGCTATCTGTTTAAATATAGTCTGTATTTAGGGATTGTCATTTGTATAAGAACTAATGTAATTTTTATTCATGTTAAGTGATTGCTGTTGTATGCATAAAACGTGGATAAAAAGTCACACACTTGACTGTTGATCTGTACTTACCTCTGATTTTTGCCTTGTGGATGAAAATACAAAAGCTTAAACAATAAAGGAATATTTGTATTTTTTTACCTTCATATATGTAACACAGAATTTGGGAGCATTTATATCTTTTTTATATACTTGCTAGGAAATCTATATATAATGACTGAATTTAGTAGTATCATGATATCATGCACATCTTTCATAGTTTAACATAAATTTTTGGGAAGGAAAACAGAATTTTCTGTAGGGTCTCTTCTTGAATCCCAGTAATAACTAATAAAAATTCCCACAATGAATGCAAACCTGATTACAGTATCAGTGTCAAAAAAAAAAAAAAAAAAGGATAGTTTGCATTGGTGGTCCCTTGTCTTTATTTCCCTTGCCTTGCATTCACTTCATTCCCTTTTCCTCCCCTTCCCTTCCTTTTGCTTCTTAAGAATTTTAAGAACAAACTATTGACTTACCTGCAAAACCCATTAAGCCTTCAACTCAAAGATGTTATGACAGAGTTTATAGGCAATTTATCCCTTGGGAAAAGCAGAGATCAAAATTCCTCTAAGGAAATTATAGGTTTACTGGTTAAGAAAATCTCAAAAGGCTTCCTCTCATCTGCTGTTAAATTTGAGGGATTCACTTTTGGTTCAGCTTTTGTCTCCAATGCATTCCATTCCTACATCCAGAAAAGAACCCCAGATGTTTGGATGGGGCTCTTGAGTAGTCAAATAAGGATTGAAGATATCTGTGGTTTCATCCAACTGACCAAAGTAAATGGAAGGAAACCAAAGCCAGCAATATGGCCTTCTGAGACATTTAGGGTATTTAAAATCTGTCCACTAAGAATGATGATCTTAATGCAATTTTCAGTCTATGCAAAGCAAAAATGGAAGAAAAGAAGTCCAGCAGCAAGAAGTTGCAGAGCTGCTCAAGATATTAATTTTAAGATGCTTTTGAGAAAGATAGAAACTGTAAAGGTGTATAGGAGTGAACTAGAGTTCATTTTCACCACAGCAGCCCTCACAGTGCTGTGTTCTGCACTGGTAGCTGGAAAGGTGCTGGTAACACATCAATGTTTTGGCTTCTTCTGAGCAGAACTGTCACAGGATCAGCACTGTCTCTCTAATATCCCCCCATCAAGGGACTGGGAGCGGGCAGATACTGGATGCACAGCTTGGCCAGCAGACCCAAATTAACCAAAGGGATATTCCATACTATATGAGGTCAGCTCAGATATAACAGCTAAGGAAAGAAGAAGGAGGACGGAGGCATTGTTATTCACAATGTTTGCTTTCCAGAGCAGCTGCTATGCCTGCTGAAACTTTCTCCCAGGAAGTGGCTGCCATTGCTTGCCAATGGGAAGTAAACAATAAGTTTTTTTTTTTTTCTCTTTGCTTGTGTGCATGCAAACATTCACTTTTCCTTTAGTAAACTGTCTTATCTCAACCTCTGAGTACTTTCCATCTTATTTTCCCTTCCCTGTTCAGAGTGATGGAGCAGCTTGGTGGCACCTGATGGCACATGGAGCAGCTTGGTGGCCCCAAGACAATGTTCAGCTGTACTCAGAGGGTGACTATCTGACAGCAGCCCTTTTTCTTATAAACTCAGGAAGAATGTGTATTTGAAAGTACTTAGACAATATTTTTTAACAAATAAATAAAATAATAAAAGAAGTGCAATGCAAGCAAACAAACAACTTAAAAAACCCAAATGCTTAACTGATAGTTTTCGTGGCATGTGAAGGGAAAGCCATGCTCTGCTGTTTATTAGGCTGGAGACTTTTACCACCTGCTTGTAGACCAGGGAAAGGCTCCCAGCTCTAGGCATTGCCCATGTTGGGTGCCCACAGCCTCAAAACAAACCCAACTATCCACTAAGAAAACATTCTTGACTTGTCCTACATGAAAGCTCCATGTACATGTTGATCTGATAGTTTCCTTGCTTCATCTGTATTTTTTAAAAGCTCCACAAACATCTCTACTAGAAGAATTCCTCTAGTGTGTAATGTTTGTGGATGCATTTGTACATACATGCAGACTTAGGGCACGTCTAGCATACAGTCACCTCTAGTTTTGCTCACATTTTCTTCTTTTCCCTTCTGTTACCAAAAATAAAACATTCTTTAAGTTTAGCAAGTCTTCCTCTCCTTTAAGTCCACTCAAGCATTGTTTTGCTGGCCTTGTGATGTGCCTACTCACCACAGGATCAAGACCACAGACCAAACATTTTCAAAAAATCAATTCATAGCAGTGAGATTTTCTATGGGAAGATAAGGGATCCCAGGAAACAGAGTTCCCTAACATGAGAAATGACATTACAAGACTGCCAACACTTAATAGATATGACCTCAAGACTGAAATAAATTATAATTATTAATTTATAAATATATTTTTAAAACTAATACCTTTAAAGGTACCATAACAAAGTGATTTTTAATGAGAAGCTTGATTTGGTAGAAGCCATTTATCATGAACAGGCTGGCTCAGTCACTCACGAGACTTACTCACCTACCCACTTCTGCACCAGTATCCACTACTCTCAGGGACATCCCATGACAGGTACATTGTGCCAGATGAAAAAACCTCAAAGTGCCTAAATTCAGCCTGGATCTGACCCTAAATATAGTGGCAGGCTTAAAAATTAATGCTTTTATTAAAATTATGCTAAATTGCAATGGCCTTCCTATAGAATCTTGCATTATATATGCCTGAATACCAAAAGAATTAATCATGATTAAAATTATTGCAAGAAATACCAAAGGAAGTAAGAATGATTTGCCACTTATTATAAATTGTTGCCCATTTTCCAATAAGGGGCCAATCATTATTAATTCATTTGATATTTTTTATAACATTAATCATGACTAATTCATTTGGTTTTATTAATATAGATATAACATGAAATTCCATTGCAATTTAGGTATTTATTTAAATGTATCATTAATTTAAGGAGTTATCAATCCAAAACGTCAGCAGTTTTACTCAAAGGCTATATGTAAGGCACCTTCCTTTATTTTTACTTAAGAATTCTCTCCTTTTTTTTTTTTTTATGGTACTAAATGATACAGAATGTATTAGATTTAGTTTTAGTACCTGAAAAAGGCAGAAGCAGAGTTATCTAGAGTCTAGAACCCCAGTTTTTCACCATGTATGAAACATCCTGCTTTAAATGACCTGATAACATATTTAAACTGAGCATATGTTTAAAGACTTTTTTCAAATAAAAGGTTTATTTCATCTTCATCTGGGAAATCTTTAGTCTGCCAAAATAGCTTTCATGTTTGGAAAAATTGTAGGGAAGTGACCATTTTGACAGCCTGAAGAGTTTATAAGTCCTACGGAACTTCTGACAAGTTTGGAAATTTTAGACAGTACCAATTCCAAAGTCCAGTGCCTAAAAAGAATCCCTTAAAAACTATACTTTGTCTGCTGGAAGAATTCACTGTCATGTTTCCATTAGATAAAACATTTACCTCTTCATTTGTTGAGCAGCACAACTTTGCTCTCTCAAGCAGTGACACACCTTCTATGCTTTTACACTGAAGGAGTTATTTTCTTTTCCATGTATGTGTAAATGGATGAAAACAAGAGCTAACAAGAAGTCAAGGAATGTTTATAGGACAACTCATATTGGCATTACAAACTTCACTGAGGTATAAGAGCTGAGGTTCAAACCATTCACAGAGCAGCAGAAACCCTCAGGACTGCAGAACAGTACTGAGGAGCAGGTTATTCACCACAGCACATCAATGGCCTCCAATGAAGACCAAATAGAGATCCACAGACAAAAGTTCTCATGAGAGAAACAAGAAGAGAAAAGTACAGATAAGCTGAAGAAAAACAAAAAGACTAATTAACAATGTTAAAAAAAAAAAAAAAGTGAAAATTAATCTGCAGCTCCTCAGATTACCGTGGGGAAAATTGTGAAGATTTTTGTGTTTTAGGCAGCCTAAGTCTACTAGAAATGTATATTGTTTTCTTTTATGAGATTTTTTTTTTTGTATTGCTAGTGTCCTTGTAAGAAAACTACAGAGCTCATATGACTGGAAAAGCCTCATATAAATTCAAACAGTCTTCTCTGGCTCTGTAAACACTCAATGCCAGCACCAAAAGTCAGATATTCATGGATATCTGGGACTATAAATGTTACTGGGTGAAGTACAAAGGATTAGCTAAACACCATATCTGTATTTAAATTCCTCATTTACTGCAATTTTTAGTTGCTTTTCTTATTTTCAGCCAATTAAACCATTAGCCAGACCTTGGAAGTCACCAGTGATGCACTTCTTACTCTCACAATGTGCTTTCATCGGTTTTGCTTTAAATATTTGATGACCACAAAGGGAAACTGCTTTCTCCAAATCATCAGCAGGAATTTTGTCCAGAATCATGAATCCCTGTAGAGAGGAAAGGTAGTATAGGGCAACGACTACAATCTCTCTTCTCTATATCCACTCCAGTGACTCTTCTGGTAACCCCTGCCAGCAGACAGCATAAAACATCAGCCTTGAGGTTTTCCTTTGGGAAGACGTTTCCCACTTCAATAGTGCAAGAAGGGGTTACTTCTGTAATTATAAAAGTTTTTATCACTGCCATCTTAATTTCAAAATCTATAGCTGGTGTTATTTAATAAATCTGGACAAAACTAACAAAAATTTGGACAATTTTCAAGTTGTGGTTCACCGCACTTCTGCGAGGGAGAAATTCTTCTGTGGGTGCCTGCTTATCACAATGTGATATGAAAAAGATATATATAAAACTGACATCCGCTTCAACTTTGCTATAGAATATTCAACACCTTCCACTTTCATTTGTATATTCAACGATAACATTTAAAATTACTGTGGTCACCCTAAAGGATGTTAATTACAATGCGACTCAGCAGCCTTTATACAACATAATTGCAGGTTACTAATGTTCATAGTATCCATTGAGGTTGTAATGGGGAGCAGAATTTAGCTCATGGATTTTGTGATGAAGGTCTTGCAGCCATTTCTCGTTATTAATCCTCTTTAACACTCCCTATGCATCATCTTTTGTTTGTTCCCCTAATTCAGAGTGAGTTTTATTTTTTATACATAAAGGATATCTTTCTTATAGGCCTGTCAAGTTCAGATTTACATATTGTAGATTTAATTGCTTCACATTTCACTTTTTGATAAGGTTCTCAGATGTTAGGCTATATTAAAAGGGGATGGAGACTAATACAGGAATTATTATAATGTCATTCTATAAATGGAGGTTTCATACTCATGTTGAATACTCTACTGGGTTTCAGTCACATTTCAGAACGATACAGTAGAAGAAGAAAGGTCTGAAAAAGGGCAGAAAATACATATTAGTTGGATAGGGAGTATTCATATAAAAAGAAATTGAAAAGATTATTTAGTGTGAAGCAAAAAGAATAGGAGATGACATATATAATAATGAGTGGTACAGAGAAAAGCAGTGAGTAGTCCTCACTACTCTGTTCTACACTAAGACACAGAGGGCATTGAGTGAAAGGAAAAGGCATCAAATGTAGAAGTGATAAAATGAAATACTTTTTATGGCATTGCATCTTATAATTAGCCTGTTGAACCGACCACTGTATGTTATTATTGAATAATAATTGAGGGCTGCTTGGAAAGTTTCAGGAAAGATAAAGCAATTATGTTAATAAAAATAGCATCTGCAGTGGAACTAGGTAGAAAAGTTGGTAAGGCATATGAGCTCTTACAAACCAGAGGAGAGTATAATCAGGGCCAGAGGCTGTTCATGCTACTTGCTATCATTTTACTAGGAACTGTACTGCTATAGAAGGCCTTCCCTTCATGTTTTCCACCTAAATCCCTGATTTGAAAGAAAAACAATCCTAAAAGCTACTGGATCCCATCTGGGTCCCACAACACTCTATAATTACCTTGCTGGATTTCTTGATGGGTAGGAAACAACATGAATGGGTGGACACCTTGCCTGAGGTGGCCACAGCAATGAACATATAGGGTGTAATGCTACTTGTGTTACAGGTAACATCAAGGGAATACAAATAGAATTTAATTTAATGGTGGAAAAGGCTGTGTGGAGCCATTAAATACAGGTTGCAAATGCAATCTCTCAGACAGGAGATGCCCATACCGCAAGCTGTTGTATGTATGAAGATTTAGGAGCAGAAGTATCATTTGGTGAATTTTCCTGTTGGATCTGCTATTGGCCACCAGCCAAGGCGAGACAACCCTAAATCTCTTCTTTTGTGTGGTTTTTGCATTGGTGTATGCTGATTGTCTTCAGCAGGAGTAGAAAAAAATACAATTCCTTTATGTTCCTGAAGTCCAAGTCATTGCATGCCAGTGTCAGGACCATCACTGGCAGCCAAAAGCCACATCTGTTTTGTACAACAGACGGCCTTGCTATCTTTCAGTGTTGACAGAGGATAAAATTTGTGAAGTTTGTGTGTGATTTTCAGTTTCAGGGATATCATCTTTAGAACAGGCAGCTCTGATGAAGCTAAACAGAATATCCTATTGATAGGTTATGGAGGATTTGAAGTTTTCATTCAATAAAAGACAGACTGACTATAATTACATTAGTTTCTTTCTCAAATATTATCAGTCATATGGCAGGTTTGGGTTAATTCAACAGGGTGTTCAGTATCCATCAATATTGATAAAAACTTTGCAATTATGTCATGCCTTCATTGTCCAGTAACTTGTCTTAAAAATTTTCTATTTCCTATTCAATATAATATTAAATACAGTTCTTGATCTCAACTAGTTTGTTTTCTTCAATACAATCACATCATTCTGAACAGATAATGCAGTATTAATACTGAGTTCTGAATTTTTATTTGTTAGAAATATGCCTTTTACTATTTTTTGCTGTGAATGCATGAGTGGCATAAAGCTGTGTTATTGTGTTAATTTGATTTCAGTTGTTGTCTTTAAAATATTTCCTTTATTGTTAGTGACATATGAGAAGTTTGAACACAAAATGTTTTTTTCTTTAAATAACAAAAAGCAACCTGCAGTTCCAACAACAGGCAATTTTCCATGGCAAGGCAGCTGATGCTTTGTCATTAAGGATTTCGACTTGTTGAACTCATATAACACACAGACTCATTTAAGTTTCAATGTACATTTCCTGTTGTGTGGGATGATTCCTACTCCTCTATTTCAGAACTAAAAAAAAAAAAAAAACAAAAAAAAAAAACCAAAAAGCATGTAGGAACAAAAGACACAAAGTTAGGTGCCTTTCAGCACATTTCTATTTTTTTCCTCTTAATTTTTCTTCTAAGAAAAAAGAGGACTTGTTAAAGTTTACTTTTTTGGTTTTATTTTAGTAAGCTGAAAGAAAAAAGAAAAAAATGAATGAATGAATGAATATGAAAATGTCCTCAGTACTGAGACAAAACCACAAAGTTTTATGGCAAAATATTTCTCTGAATCTTCATGATATTCATCCTGTACCTCAAAAAGTTTTTTCTGGTGTGAGCAACACTTCTTGTCTCCCTCATGACTACTTCCCAATACACATTTCTACCAGCCCACATCCAACAGTCTTGCCAATCTGTACCACCTGCCCTCCACCCCTTCAACAGGCTCTCTGTACATTCCTAGCTACTGTCTTCATCCACACACCCCTGCTTCAGCTATTCAATCTGTTTTTCAGTTAGGGAAATGCTCTTTCTTGCATTTTAAAATCTGTTTTCATCATAAAAAGAAATGTCCTTCAGAAAATGCCCCAGTGTCATTCCCAACAGAATTTTCTTTGTGGAGATTTTGTTTAAGATGCCCTATTTTGCTAGAGTACTTCAGGTACATATTGTAAAAAGCAAAGCAAAAGGACACATTTCCTGAACATTACAAAGGAAAAGAAAAAAACAGACCACCTTTTATTTTGGATTATGGCTGTGCTTTACATTTTTCAGTTGGAGTGATTTTGAAGGAATTCTTATATTTGATTCATCATATTTGTTCTTTGCTGGCATTATAAAACTTATGCATTCCTGCTTTGGTCTAAGTTACTCATGGGGTCTGGGAGAACATCTGTATCCTCTGGGAGAACACAGGTGGGTGCAGGGCCTTCATGGAGAACAGGGAAGAAGAGCATTCAGCATCCTCCATGGACCAAGGAAATACTAAAACATCCTGTCTTGTTTACAGCATTATTGCTTCAAAAGTTTCCTGTGTTCTTCATTACCACCCAAACCTAATGGGATCATTTAATACTTGCTTATTAATGTAACGCCATGAGCTGCTCTTCATAATACCAAGGGCAGCCCCTGACCCAGTGACAATCCTCAAAAGACAGGAGCCATGTTTCTCCTCTTTTCATATCCCATGACTTGTCAAGGGGTGCACAGGTATTCCAGCTATGGGAGATGTTCAGGCAGAAAGCACTTGCTTCTCACCCCTGCCTAGCACCCATGCTTTCCCCAGGCAAGTGATAATAAAAATGTGAATATTACTGCAGGCACCGCACTCACTGCCAGATACTGTGAGTGCTGGAGTTGGGAAGTCAGAGTAGCAGAAGCACAGAGACACCCTTAGACCTGTTACAGTCTGCGCCTAGTCTTACAGGCAAACCCTAATAAATGTAAAGGACTTTAGAACCTAACGGTTTGCTACTTATAGGGGCAAAAGGCTCCTATCTCTAAGTCACCAGTCCTAGCCTCAAGTCAATGAATAATCAGGAGCAGAAATAATAAAGTAGAAAGTGTATTAGGCAATAAGTATTTTAAAATATGAATAGTTGTATGCTAAAATCCTTAAATTATAGTGATATGAATATTCTAGAAATATTCATTGCACGGGAGTGGAGGAAAATTATTCTCTCTTTTAACTGTAGCCTCTTTGCAGGTAAAAGTGAGACTGATTCCGGCTTGAGTAACATCTGACTCCCTAACAGCTTTCCTGCAGCCCACTGGAAATGTTCAATGAACAAAGTCTCCCTTTTCCAGGGTAAGTCTTAAGGAAAAATGAGATTATTGTTAAAGAGTCTGTGTAACTTTTAGAGACCTCTTCCCAAAATCCTGATAATTTTTGATTGATGTCACTGTGTGTCACAGAGGAAAAGTATATGTACAGAAGCCTAGGTAGAAAAAGTTTACAGTATCCACTTGTGTTACACCACTGCAGAGAAAAAGAAATCACTTGATGCCCTTGAAATGAGGTCATTTTCGCATTCACTAATCAACAATAAAAGAATGCCCAAATTGTCTCATTGATCTAGTAGAGTGTGCATCTCCTCCATCTAAGTTATTAACTGAGGAATTAAAATGAGCTTCCCTGCATATTTATTCCTCCTGCTATGTTTTATGGATGCAATATAATGTGGGTTATATTTTAAAAAAAAATATATTAACTTCATTGCAATAATAGCTGTTCTAATTTTTTTGTTTGTTTGTTTATTTGGTACCTGCTGTTGGGGAAATTTTGTGGGTTTCCTTAAAGTCTAAATGTATTTCATTAAATAGCTTTGGGGAAAAAAAAAAAAAAAAGGATGGGTTCTAGCCTGCTGAGTAAACATACATTTCACAGTTAAATACATAAAATAATGATTGCATCCAATGGTCATGAGGGACATGTTTTAGGAGTATACTAATTAAACTACATCCTTCAGACAACATGTTTCTACACTTACTAGCAATGAACCATATCTGATTTGTCATTAAGTAATTATGAATGCTAATGCAAATAAAGCACCTTTCAAACAAGGCTTCAGAATAGAAATTAATCATATATTATTCTTTCTTATCCTACCACACAAGGGTCATTTAAACACAAAAAAAGCCAAGGATATGAGACACACACAACAGAAGTTGTTAGTTTTGCTCAGGCTTCAGTTCATACCTTTGTGGTGTTGTTTATGTATGCATGCATATACTTCTAAACTGAGAGTGAAAAAAACTTTAAAGTATACTCAATAATTCCAGCCTTGATCCAAAAACTGCTAAAGCTTATTGCAATCTTCCATCAGTAACAATAATAATTAGCAGTGCTTGCTCTTTTTGCAGATCTCAAAGATCTCTACTAAAGTTGGAGATGAAAAAGCCCACAAACACAAGGGAGTAAGTGGAATGAAATTAATAAGCACACTGAGTGTTAACTCCAGAACATATTAATGTGCATTACAATTTCTCATGATTTTTTCAGCTGAGAGATCTCAGAAATGTTCTGATGGCAAAACCAACATGATTTTTGACCAGACAGGGATGATTTCCAGAATGTAGGCTATTGCTTCACACCTCATTTGCCACCCTAGATATGCCCATAGAAAGTTCATACTGTTTTCTCTCTCTTCCATTAAGAAATTAGGATCCAAAACTGTGGTATGCATAACTCCAGGTACATTAGCAGGTGGTCTGCACGGTTTTTCCAGCTCCAAACTAAGTTTCTAGTGGTCGAGAGTTCTGCAGCTCTAGAAGAAATTCTCATGAGGTTCATTCCCTATGCTATTTTTTCCCAACTTCTAACATTTGCCTAAAGATAGACAAAATCTGGGCTCTTCAACCTAATCGAAAAGACCACATCAGGTTCTGTATTATACTTTAAAAACGACCAATAGAAGCACTTCATCTTCACAGCTAAAAGGGAACATTAGTGGTATTTTCCATCAACCTATTTGCAGCAAATGTGAGTTGATTTACCTTCTCATTGTGTTGTAAATGTTTTCCTTCCTCCTGACTTGTCTTTGTCATCCCCTTTGTACAGCTAGTGAAGTCATAAGTCCTTTGAAACAACTACCTGCTCATTATAATTCTTCATTGCATAAACAAGTAAGAGGTTGAGTTATGAACGAAGTTCTCATTGCACAAACTTCTATAATCCTTAATTCTGGGAAAGAAAATGGCCAATAACTTGTGAAAGGTACTGTGAATTTTTGTGTTTAAGGCAGAATAATATGCTTTTAAATTGTGACTGGCTGTTTAGGATCCTTTTTAAGGCAAGGGTCTAAATAACTGATAATCTATGTGAGGCCAATTATTGAGTAAGGTACACTGAAAGATCATGCAGCACATCTTATTCCCATAACTTAAGACGTGCTATTCAAACCCACAGATGTCAGCATGTAAATGAGAAACTTCTCTGTTGCATGGAAGAGAGAAAATGCAAGCAAGACAATGACAAAATAAAACATAAAAATAGTACAAATGAGAAAAGCATAAAAACTGAGAATTATGAAGAAATGCAATGACCACTAGATCATTCTGACTTGAGATGATTTGGTTAAGCTAACTTTTTTAACCACTACTTACATGTATTACACAGGTTAATAACCTTGATCAGGTTATTTTAATGAAAATGACCAGGTTTGTACACAGTAGGGCAAAAAAAATCACTTTTTCCAGCATGTGGCACTTCATTTTGAATGAGAAAATAGCTCCAAGGGGCAATATAATTTTCTAAGGGAATCCTTTGTCTTCCTAAGGTTTTTGAGGGGTCATCAGCATTTCTGTGGTGGGATTCATCCTCTCTGACTCTGGCCTCTGATTTGTGGCTGGCTGCAGGCACCAGCTAAAGTGACTATCTAAGCCTCTTTTGCTGTCAATGACATGAAGGCAATTTATCCCATATCCAGATGGTTTTCTAGGATAACAAATCAAGCACTAAAAGTCTCTTTATAGATGAAGGAGGATAGAGTTGCTGCACATTGAGTCTGTGTACACTCTAGATGGCTACAGATGGGCATATGAATCCCACCTGAAATGCCTAAGATGTATTTGTCTAAAGCAGAGATATTTAATCCACTCTGGCTGAATACAGCCATTGTTACATAGTTACCAGATGTGACTAGAGTAAGTGGACACTCATTAAGCAGAAACTGATGCTTAAGACACTGAAATCATTGCTAGTCAGCCAGCAGTTTTCAGGAGTGTTGCCAACACTACTAGTTATTTCCTAGCCTGTGGGTGTAAGAAAGGCAATAAAAGATACAGATCCAGTAACTTCAAACCTTCTAGTACTGATTGCTCTCAAGGCAGCAGATTCCTTATAACTCATATATGCTCCTTCCTCTTTTAGCTGCCTGTTGGCAGTTCCCCCTCATGTACAAGTTTCTCCTGGTACCTGGTGCACTGAGGATGTTTGACCGTAAATGATGATTTGACATTTGAAGTGCAGGTACATAGAAACTGCAGAGTGATGAAGGGAGAAAAATGTAGAGGTTATTATCTGTACTGTAGGCTGATTTGTACTGTGGTGAGGAAAGCCCCCATGGACATGGCAGTTCTCCATGGCCATGGACACCAAATGTTCTCACCTGTTAATCATTTGGGGCAGAAATCCCTGTTGAATTGATCTGGCTACCCAGACTACACATGAGTGTGGTGACTCATCTGACCTGTTGTAGATGTCTGCCTTAGGATTAGATGAATTGCATATCTTGGATTCCTAGTTCATTGTAATGTGCTTAAAGAGAGCCCATGTTGAAATTCAGATTTTTTTTTTCTTTGTTTGCTTTTAAACCTTTTCTAATAATTAGCAGCCCAGTGTTGTGACATAGTTGTTTTAGTCTTCCATACTTTGAGTATGCTATGATCAATGGCTTGCGTATTTGCCAGATTTATTTTTTTCCTCCTACCGTGGCAGTAATCACTAAATTTGTTCCTGTGCAAAGCCATAAGACTGAATATGACACTCATGATGGAATCCAGTGTGAAACATTTAATATGGAGGTATTATTGAACTGCTACATTTCCAGATCATTTTCTAACTTTCTTTGACTTGAAAGCACTCTATCACTTTCAGAATTAATATGCTGCAGCAAACAGCAAGACAGTTACCCAAGAGAGCACACAAACCAGGGATAAGAACTGGGCTTCTGCAGCTTCTGAATCATGGCTCTCTGTCCACAGCAGCATTTGTATTTTGGGGAGGTTTAAAAACAAATCCTGTGTTTCTGGTTACCTCAAGTGAAACCTAGATTATTCAATTACAAACACAATTGTACAGAATATTTTGCAGAAGTTAGTAACACACCTAAGATACTGAAGATGATCAAATTGCTTTTCATAGAATTATAGCAGCAGTTAAAAGAAAACAATCTAAACTGTGCTAAGGAATGAGGGGATAAAAATTGAGGTGGAAAATAAGTGGAGATGGCGAGTTGAGAAGAAACTGTCCATACATATAGCAGCCCTTGAGACATCATTGATTTCTTACCAGAGGACTGAGATGTTTTTCTGTTGTCTGCAGTGTTTGCAATGTCCAACCATGCTTCAGTCTTCCAAAAACTACAGGTTCCTCATGCAGATTTGCAGTGCTCAGCTTTAGGATTGGACTTCATTGTCAAGTCCATTAACAAGAGGTGCATTTGTTTATATCAGCTTTTACTCACTTGTATTTTTCAAAGGTGAGAACTACACATCAGACAACACATTGCATTTTGTAAATAGACTAAAATACAATTTCTTTGTTGATTGGAGCACCTAGTGGAAAACAATAGCAAGGAAATTGCTTAGACAAATTGTGAGTGGAAGATGACACATTTGAAACATGCAGTTTATTTGTTCTTCTATCCCTCCTGGTGAAGTGAAAAGCATGTCATACATTACATTTTTGGATGTGGCATGCCTTTCACTTCACTGACAGGTATGTTATTTGTAACAAAACCCAACAACCCTTCTTCTTTTCTATTACTCATCCAAGTCATGACAGTAATAATGGTTTGATAGGGGGTCCAGCATAGGAGAAGTTGTATATATTTGAGCTATAACTGTAATTTCTGGCAGTTTCAGTATATGAAGCTAGGATGATCCAACATGAAACATGTCAGATTAGCCAGAGGGATTCTTACTTTTCTATAGAAACACACTTTTATTTCAGTTTATGTTGTTTCTGGCTACTGAGATGAACAAGATGGTCCAGCAGCAGATGAGAAAGCAATTTAAGATTGCTGTGTGGAATGAAAAAAACTTAAACTAAACAAGTTATATACCATACAAAAGAGATACTCTAGGGAACTGTACAAGCCAAAGGGATTGTTAATATCTGGGAAAAAGTTCTGAGATAAGGGTCAGCTTGAAAGCACACTATTAAGAGTCAAATGCTGTTACTAGGTGACACGGTAGGCTGTTTATACAGAACATGCATGATGGTTTCACTCCAGTTAACATCTGCATAATGGGCCAGATGTTCACATTAAACAGGGCTTTTAGAGTTGACATTAACTATGTTGGCAGTGTCAGCAAAGACACTAATATTTATCTAAGTTAGACTGCCTTCAAATATTTTCAAAGATCCTTATGCTCATTTTCTATCTGTATATAGGCAACTAGAGGACCTCTCCACAAGGCCTAAAGCAGAAACATTAGCTAACCTCTGGTGAATGCAACTCCCATACATTAACAGGTTTCCAATTCAGCTCAATGCTCTTATAGGCCTTTTCTACCCTACTCCAAAGGCCACGCAGCTGGGTGGATGCTCCTCCTTTCTCCTCTCCAGGCTGAAGGCTGTGTGGCAAAAGCCATAAAGTAACAATCAGAGAGGCTCTTTGCCCAGGAGGATTTGGCTTGACCACTATGATTTGGCTAAGTATGTGTGCTAGTGCATTCTATACATATCTACAAGTTCTGGAGTACATCAGTAAAAATCTTTACGGTCAGAAATCACTCAGTCAGCCTGGAAAGAATCTTAATTTGTTCAGGGGTCAGGTCTAAGCAACAACAGTTACTTCAGGTTGCCTTTCCTACACAGCCTGTCATCTTGGATTAGCAACCTGATTTCCTCTGTTCTCAGATGGTGAATAGTGACAAAACTCCGTGCTGCCTTTTTAGCTTGCTTCCAGACTCAGACAGTTAGAACACTGCTTTTTTCTTTGCCATCTTGCATGAGATTGTAAAATGTATGTGCAAACAGAGACTAAATCTTTTTTTTTTAGTTTCCCCTCTGACAGATTCTATTGTATTTTAGATCCAAAACTTGTTCCTGCCTATTTATGAGAGATGGTCTCCTGTTTCCTCACAGGCCTTTCAGTTGGACTCCTAACTAGCTGCTCATACAGAGATGCTCTCAAAGGCCAGAGAAAGGTCTTGGGTCATACTATAGGGAT
The DNA here is from genome assembly GCF_024509145.1 of Vidua macroura. NCBI lineage: Eukaryota > Metazoa > Chordata > Aves > Passeriformes > Viduidae > Vidua > Vidua macroura. Next base: position 29,220,406 of record NC_071572.1, read on the forward strand.
ACAAACAAGATTTTTTGTTCACTTTCTTTTTTTAGTGCTGTCACCAGTTATAGTAGTTGGAACGTTAATGTTTATAATTTCCCCACTGTTTCAAATCAAGAGTATCTGTCAGTTTATAAATTCTAAATTTTGTGAAAATGCTGGTCATTTTCATTTTGCCTTATATGCTTATTTTTTAGGTTTAGTTTTTTCTTTCTTTATCCCACAAATATCTTTTGACAGCATCTCTGATGAAGTAAAGCAGTGTAGTACTATTGGTTTCATGGACCGATGCCAATCTTCAGCTACTAGATAACTGGCTAAAGTTATTCTTAATCTGGGAGGCAATTTTAATATTTTCAATGTTTCTCAGTTTGGGATACTAAATTTATTTGGTTTAGTCTGCAGTTTGTTGATATAAGTGCTAAAAGAAAATAATGCTAAAAAATTAAATACTACAAGGAAAAGTGCTGAGGATTGATCAAGCTTTGGATCAAACTTAAGGACAATTTCTTAGGTAAAATAAACAAAATGAAGGAAAAGCATGACATGTATTGCAACACTTCAGCAGTTTTTCTGAAGCGCTGTGACATGACACATGATGTTCTAAAGTGGTTTTTAACTCTTTCAGTGTAGCTTTGCCTCAGGATAAAACATCCTTTTAACAGCCTGTGTAAGGAAAATGTGAATGGCCTGTAGACGTGCCTGTAGGCTATGTGCTCTCTGTCACCTGCTGTATTACCCTGACTTTGAGAAACCTTTACTTCCTCACACGTTAAGGAATAGAACATTTCTCTTTCACTTTGTCCACTAAGGAAAGCTGACTAGCCTTATTCTGATGTCCTGGGTTTTAAAAGAGCCCCTTTTTTTAAAATCAGTTTCTTTCTTCTCAGATTATTGTAAGTAGATAAAAAATAAAAGGCAATAACAAAAAAAACCAAACCAAACCAAAACAAAACAAAACAAAAAAAACCCATGCTACCTTTTAGCATTGCCTTAGGTTTGAAATCAAAACGAATAAAACTATCCTTACAGGCCTGTTCAGATGGTGTTATGATGCATCCCTGCCCAGCTCTCTATGCATCAACTAAAATAAATGTAAAATTAGTGAGGCTTATCATTTCCAGAAAAAAGGATTTTTCAGATTTTAATCTTTCCTACAAGTTGTTGTACTTATAGTTTCTAACTGACTCAATTAATCAAAATTATAATGTCTTATTTATTAGTAGGTTTCTAAAGACAGCACAGTTTTGTCATAATATTCTTTCATTTATTCACTGCTTAAGAAGCTGTTCCCAAAACACTTTTCACTGGCTTAATTGTGATCGCAGAGAAGTAAGGAGAGCCTTGCCAATTGTTTTCAAGAAAGCTCCACTGTATTATTAAAGATTGAATATGTTTCCCATTTTATATTGGCAATAAGCTAGTAAATATAGTCTACACAAATATGTCTGCTTATATACATAAATGCATGTATATGTGCATGTATATAGAGAAGGTCATTTTATATACAAAACAAAGAGGGAGGGAGGGAGAAAATTACTGTATGTCCTTTAAAACTATTCCGGATTATGTGAGTTAGTTTACAACAAATCAAATACTAAAAAGAGCAATAGAGGAATAAGTCCTACTCTCTCTTTCACGGATTCCATATGAAAATCACCTTTCCCAGAGAAGCAGGTTAGTAAACTCCACAAATTAATTGCATGTTTTTGTAGCATCTAAGGTAACAAAGTATACATTCCTACATTACCCTTTTAGTGCTGTTGTAGTACATGCACTATAATGCTTCTGTATAGTAAGCTGCTGACTTTCTACTTGCATACCCTTTTATAGTTGAAATCTTATTCACTTGTCCTCATGTATCTGTACAAAAACCTCCAGTGAAATTATAAATTCTTTGGAATGTGAGATGCTTGCCTTTTACTGTCATCTCATGCTTGGGAAAGAAGTGCTTCCAAAAAATTCTGTGAAATTTCTGGGTTTAGGCACAAAAACATAGCTAATTTCAGCTGGATAAATTTCACTCAAACACAACAGAAATCACAGAAAGAAGTTTGTTTTCAAAATGCACTTCTTCACAGAAATGCTGTGCTCTCTCTTCTCTAGAGTTAATTTTTCTGTCAAAACCAGTAGATTGAAAATCTACTTTCGAGACTCCTGTTTTTTCTTAAAGAGAAAAATCTCTTAAATCCTTATATCTAATGATTAATGTCACATGAACATTTTTACTGAAATACCCTCCTCTACCCTTTCTTTTAAATCTTATAAAATCTCCTGTTGATACATTTTCTCCTCTGCAGTGCAGTAGCCCCTGAAGTGATGTCATTTGCTAGACGTTTCCTTCAAACTATTAACACACTAGTGTGCAAATGACCAGAGAGGAAAAGGAAGGGTGAAATTGCAGAGCAGAAAAAGAGGTACAAATCTGAAGAGGGCTGAGTGATAATTTTATTTCACATCTTCATTACTCAAGAATGACCTCAGTCAGAAAAATACAGAGGAGTAAACTCTAGCAATATCAGTTTGGTAGTCATCTGCACAATCCATCATTATTCAACATCTCTCAAGCTGTAATGCTTTGTTTAATGTAACACAGATAGTTTATGTAGAACTGCTAAGGCACCACCAGATATACGAGTTACATGCAACTGAGCTTTACAAGCCAAAGGTTTGCCTGGCGAATTTACTTCTACACAATAACTGATGGAAAAATCTTTGAGGACAAATAGAAAGAATAAAGAACTTGAGCACAAGTTAGCTCAGCTTGTAAAATCTGTCTATAAATCATCTCATTCAGAAAAACTATCTGTTCAACAGCACATTAAAATTGAAAGGTACATCACATATGAAACCCACAAAACAACCCAGTAATTTAGAAGTTAAATTTTGATTTTTGGTGTTCTCCACTGCTGTCAACCCTCAATATATCAGCTATAAGCATGGGTCATAATGTGACTAAAATTAGCAGGAATCAAACATGTGCTGTAGTTTCACATCAATACTAGATCTCAACTCCCAAACATGTAAAAGTATTCCTTTTTAGGTTCTCCCATTACCTTACTGGAGACATAGGAACAAGGCATGAAATTTTTCCATGGAAATTATTATGTTCAGTGTTAGGAGAGGTCTGTGTTCTAATCTAAGTTGAAGTTTAGATTCTCCTGCATCCTTGCCAACACTAATAATGCTACCTCTTCAAGTGCTCCTCACTCCAGGTACTATTGTTGCACTCACAAAATTATTCATACCTACATAAGTATTTCAAATATCAAAATCATTTTACAAACACGTACTGAGTTAGAATCATAGACTGAGCCTTGTAAGGCTTATCATCCTCATTTTAAAGCAGTAGAGGTGAAATGACTTGCTCAAGGCCATGACATAATTTGGCGGGCAGAACTGGGATTAGAGCACAGGCTTTCATGCCTCACACCTCATTACTGCACATCGTTCTGTCTCTCAGGTTGAGAAACCAGGAAGGTTTTGGTAATAGATTTCCCACGTACTTCATGTTAGTGTGTTTAGATGAGGTGTCAGAATGAAAGCTGGTCCACACTGTGTGAGCATTATTGATGCCTGTTCACTCTTCAGCAGGGTTTGAACTCAGCTCCAAATTTACCCCTTCTTTGGCTATCTTCCGTGTCTCAGCAATAGCCATACTTGTACTGAAGCCAGTACCTTAGGGGTTGATGAAGACTTTCAGGACTCTTACCCACAAGAGATGCTATGTAAATTTAAAAATAATGCCACTTCTACTGCTGAACCCTTTTCACTCATTCTTTGATATTACTATGATTGCAATGATTATTATTATTATTGGTGTTTCCATGAACATTTTCCTTTGTTGCGAGTTCTACTCTCTGTCAAATAGATTGGTTACTAAATGGACTTATCTCTATAGAAAGGCAAAACAGAAGTAAATCCATCCTACTGCTGTTATTAATATGCTATTAAAAACCTATTTGAATCAATGTTACCTGTTTGCTGCAAACCTCTACACAGAAACAAAAAAATGTTTGCAGAATCTTAAGGCATGTGGGAAACGCACCTGTGTTGCTAATTCCAAAACAGTCAAATTGCTCAGTAATAAAGTGTTTCTGTAATGTAGCTCTTTTTTTTTAATGGAGATTTTGAACAAATGCATTTTCATTATGTTTGAGTTTCATTTAATGTGTTTTTACAATACATGTTTGTGGTGTATCATTTCAGAAAGAAAGCAAGCTCCATCTAAAATCGCATTTGATTATAAGAGTGTACCCTCATACATATCTAATAAACAAATAAACAAATCAGTTTGATCTGTTATGCAGATAACACTGATATGTAAAATATGTTCAGGAACTAAAAATGCATTTTCTGTGCAGAAGTTTTCCTTGTAGAATGCACAGTGAATTTATGTGAACTGTATACAGCACTGAGACTCTTTTATGTAGCCTGTTTCCCTGGCTGATAGCTAAAAGAGGTTAGGCTGAATCTCAGTGGATCAATTAACAGAGGGACCTGTCCTTCAACAGAAGAAGATCTATTTCAGGATTTGCATATCACTGAAAAAAATTACAAAGCTGAGATAAATACAAGCCCGATAATAACTCACTGCAGGCTTGGCTTCATTCCTAGATTTCCTTGGCTGTTTGTCCTAATAAAGTGTCTCCATGGCACTTAGGGCAGGAAGGTTATTAGTAGCTGTCAATCAAAAGAAGGAGTATGCATCGACAGGAGGAGAAAGAGAAGAGAGGTGACATTCATCCTCTTTTCTCACTTATATTGGGTATAAAAGTCATTCAGAGCAAGTGGTTAAAAAGGGACAGGTCCCTCTTCATCCCCCATGGAAAAGAAGAAGAAGGTGGTAAAAAAAACCTAACCAACATACCTGCCTTGGTTACCAACAATTTAATAATAGTGTGGAATACATCAGTCACTTCTTTTTAGCTTATTAATGCTGGGGTGTTTATTAATGCCAAGGGATATGAAGGACATAGACAGAAGGACCAGGATAAAGACTCCTGACAAAACACTTCTGGTTGATATTTTAGTATGAAAAAATTATAACTTTAAGCAGCTCCAGTTTATGATAAAAACTTAAGTGCTGCATCAGGAAGCAGTTTATTTATTTAATCTTTAAGCTAGCATGGTTGTGGCAATGAACACCTTTAAAAAGCTAGCTACAACACAGAATACACATTTATTTCCTATCTCATTTAAATCAAATACTGTGATATAACTTTACCAAGTTGAAACTCGGAACTGATCTATACAGCAATTAATTAATACTTTAAAGGTCTTTAATTTACTGTACCACTTTCTTAATTAAAGTATATGTGCTGCTAAAGCACATCATGTCTATATATGCATATTTTCATAAGTAACAGAGTCCATAGAGTGCTAATTGATATCCTGGTCTCCAGACAATACTTTACTAAATGAAATGACAATTATAACCAATTAAAATTCACTTTACATACCACTTCACCTATTTTGTATGTATTATGCATGAAGACAGAGAGTACATTGCCTCGCTGCTCAGGATTTGTGTGCGTCTGTGCAACTGATGGACAGCTCTAAGGTATTCCTTTTAGCAAGCTCTTTACCAAGGGTCATTTTTCAGGCTCATCTAAAACCTATACTTTGCTGTTCCATAGATACATCAGTGGATAAAAGCTATTAATTGCTTTGTGAGGATTTTATTATTATTGTTATTATTATTATTTCCTTTGACAAATGTGTGTCAAATTTGCACTTACACCTTCAACTTGCTATAAAAAAAAGGGTTTTAAATAGCACCATGCCTAATTAGAAAAGCTAAACTCCTCTCAGACACAATGTATGCGACATATAAATGGCGCAGCACTGCACACCTACTGAGGGGAGTGTGGGAGTAACGCAGAGGAATGAAGTCAGTGGGAGATGAGAGTGTTTGGAACAAGCACCTCAAGCTTGAGAGCACACGGCTAAAAAGAGACATTACACATTTCATGCAAGAAGGAGCTGCTCCCAGTGTTCCACTGAAGACTGAAACTCTTGGTTTTGCAACCCGCTGTAGCAGAGCAAGGACTGTCTCAGCTGGGGCTGTCACTTTCTGACCTAATTTCATGCCTGTGGTGGGGAGTAGACATTTCTCTGCTAGCTGAGGTGGGACCTGCCCTTTGATGTGCACCTTCTGCAACAGGGGCAGGTCCCAGTAGCACTTAGATGTAAGCTGCTGCACGGGGAGGTCTTGCACACCTGCCCTCCAGGCAGTGCCTACTCCTCCAGTGCAGCCCCACTTCTCCAAGCCAGTCCTGGAGCAGCACATGGAACTCACTGCATTGGTGCCACTGCCAGGTAACCCCAGTACTTTTGTAAGCAAGGAATAAATTTACATTTTGGGAGTTTCTCAAGTAAAGCCCACAAGTTGTATGAAAAGTGGTGAACAACATCAAAGCTTATGAACTTTGAAACTCCACAAGTCTCTACCCCTCTATTCCCTTTATTCCACTTTTCCTTTGCATATACACACTCAGGAGAACTCAGACTCTTTGTGTAATAAGAGGAAAAGCAAAATAAATGGAGACATTTGCCTTAAAAAAAAAAAAAAAAATTCTAGGTAGAGTATGGACATTTTTCTTGAGGTAGTTTGCAAAAAAACCCAAGCCCCTCATTTGTCTTCCATCCCTCCAGTTCAGTCATGTGAGCCTATGGCTACTTCCCAGGCTGACTGGTGTTATCTCCCCCAGTCCAACCAGCTGAGTAAACTTCTACATTTTCATACAGTGAATACCACCAAGTAAAGAAGCCCTTATCCTACCTTTTAAATCTTCCGTGTTTGCTCAATGAATCATTCTGTATGCTGGATGAGGTAAAAACCACAGAGCCAGATCACCTCCTCCTGTTATCACAAGCAGAGGAGAAGGCTTAAGGAATGGTGTGGGTCGTTCCCACACATTTTTTTGGAGACGTATGTGATTGCTAACCTGTCACAGGGATGGAGTTTGTTTTTTAAGGGGGAGGTCATGAAGCCTTTTAAACACGTTGTTTATTTGTGCAAAAAGTGCCATCCAACTACCAACTTCAACCACAGACTCCCCGGAAGTGTCGATCTGGAAGCTGTACACATAAGCTATGTTTTCTAAGTCCCTCAGGACCAAGAAGGAGAATATTATTTGTCC